>NW_015505560.1:573994-613529 GCF_001515645.1 Sinocyclocheilus grahami | reverse complement strand
ACGTGTGTGTGTGTGTGTGTGTGTGTGCAAGTGTGTGTGTGTGTGTGTGAGTGAGTGAGTGAGTGAGTGAGTGAGTGAGTGTGTGAGTGAATGAACTCACTCTCCTGTCCGGTGGAGTTGAGGTGCTCCAGCAGGTCACATCCGAACACTTTGTCCCGACTGCCTCCTTTTCTCCGGCCTCTCCTCATCTTGCTTTTCCTTCACCTCCTCTCTAACATCCAGGCCTTGTGTGTGTGTGTGTGTGTGTGTGTGTGTGTGTGTGTGTGTGTGGGGGTGTGTGTGTGTGTGTGTGTGTGTGTGTGTGAGTTTATCTAATGAGTGTGTGTGTGAATCACTGAAGTTAAAGCTCACTGCAGGAGAACAGGAGAATATCTGACAGTATTATATGACTTTAAGGAATGTCTCATGCACTGACGTTCACTGATCAACTACATCGTGCGTCACTGCTTGATGGATCAGATGCTTCATATGCAGAGATATGAAATATATCTATATAAAAAAAGAAAGAAACAAGTGAGTGAGTGAGTGAGTGAGTGAGTGCGTGAGTGTGTGAGTGAATGAACTCACTCTCCTGTCCGGTGGAGTTGAGGTGCTCCAGCAGGTCACATCCGAACACTTTGTCCCGACTGCCTCCTTTTCTCCGGCCTCTCCTCATCTTGCTTTTCCCTCTCTAACTCTCTAACATCCAGGCCTTGTGTGTGTGTGTGTGTGTGTGTGTGTGTGTGTGTGTGTGTGTGTGTGTGTGTGTGTGTGTGAGCTGATCTAATGAGTGTGTGTGTGAATCACTGAAGTTAAAGCTCACATGACGGCTGCAGGAGAATATCTGACAGTATTATATGACTTTAAGGAATGTCTCATGCACTGACGTTCACTGATCAACTACATCGTGCGTCACTGCTTGATGGATCAGATGCTTCATATGCAGAGATATGAAATATATCTATATAAAAAAAGAAAGAAACAATATACAAGCCTTAACATTCAGAATAACAACAATTCTGTGCTCATTCTTAAAAATAAAGGTTGTTGAAGGTTTTGAGTTGCTTTATAGTTCTCTGTAGGCTAATACATTTCTATAATATCTCATTATAGATCCTTGTTGGTGTTTTGATTTAAATTTTCACAAGATTAAATCATCTGAGATGATCCACATTCATTTTAAGCTCTACACTCTTACTCGTTGCAAAAAATGATGTTCTTCCTCAGTATCTTTGCCTTGTTTTCCACTACAAATATCTAAACATTATTAAATCAAGATACATTTATTTGAGATGCAAAATTACATGATAATGAGTCTTCTTTATGCTTAAAACAAGCACAATTATCAGCCAATGCAAGAAACCCACCTTCATTCATTTTCACATTTTTTACAGTATATATATATATATACATACACAGTATATACAGTATATATTCCATCTTCCTTATTTTTTAAAAAGTATTTCAGACTTTCTCACTGAATCGAAGTAAGAAGAAAGCTAAAATAAAGTAGAAAGAAATAGTAAAGAAAGTAAAGAAAGGTTTACATTCCACCAAAATTACCATATTCACAAGTTGAGAAAACTGGTTATTCAAAATATTCCTAAAAAGCATCCCATCTCCTAAAACTAAGGAATGGCTATTTCTAATTTTCATTGAAATTGAATTAAAAAAACACAATCACAGTGGTAGAAAACAACTGACGTCATTTTGCGCCTCAAGTAAATGTAGTTGATTTGAAATCAATATTGATCTGTAATTGCTTAACCGACACATTAAACTCCATTGAGTCGCCTGAATTATGAAACTGCATAAAGCTCTGGGTTCACAACCACAGGAAACACAAAAAGCACAGCAGAAATGCAAGAAGGAAACTCAAAAAACAGGACAACGACTAAACGGAGAGCAAATGAGACGAACCATGACAAATGCATTTAACATTTTGCTTGCTGAAGCTCGACAGAAGTTCTGGTAAAGCACCGCAGAGCTTCACATCTCCAGCAGACCTCAGTGCCAGCGCTTCCTCTTCTGACTTTCTGAGTTTTGCACCAGTTGAAGGCCACACCCTCACGCTTTCTACACGCTCTTCATATCTTTCCAGAAGAAACCGAGAAGATCGATTCAAATCCTGCTACGCTTCTGAAGCCTCCGACAGCTTGTGAAGGTTTTGCATCACGTTCGTCTGTGTATTTCAGTGAGTTTGTTCCTCTCTGGTGCTCTTGCGGAAATGACTGATCAGATCTGAAGGCCACGAGTGCTTAACGCTCGCATCATCAAATAAACCCAGGCCTTTTCCCCCCTGATAACATCCTATGAGCGTACGATCCGGCATCTTTACAAGCAAACCTGAATGAAGAACTGAGACGAGAAACGTAGAGAAGAATAGAGAAAAGCCTCCAGTCCTTACCTTTCTCTCTGCACCGGCACAAGCTTCAGTGTAAAGTGTCTGTGACGCAAGAAACCACTAAACTTCCCTCAGTGACTTCCTGAGTCTTTACTTTCTGTCTTGATTCTCCATTTCTAATATACGCCTTTATCTCGACCTGGTGTCTGCGTTCATCCATCTGTGAAGCATCAGGCCAATGCTATTCCCCAGCCTAAGACAGATGGACATCAGGACACAAAACAGAGAAAAACACCACAGTAGTTTAATATAACTAAGATTACGTTTACATTACAATTACATTACATTACAAAGCATCTTGCAAATGAGGAAAATCACATGCACTTTGTCATAAAGGCCGGTCATATTAATATTAACACTTACCATGGTATTTTCATGGTGCTCCTAACATGGTAAATGTCCAAGAAAGCATGCCATTTCTGTTGCATCTTGCTGAAAAACAAAACAAACTATACTGTACCCAAAAAAACCACACATATTATATGATTGCTTTTACATTTATGCATTTAAGCATCTTGCAGAAGAGGAAAATCACATGCAATTTGTCATGAAAGGCAATGATATTCATAGTGTACAAGTGTAGGAACTATATTAATGCATAAGCTAGAGCAGAACTAGGTGATATTGAAGGATTACCATATTCATTACCATGGTATTTTCATGGTATTCCAGGGTTCTTCAAAAAACTGCATTGTCCTAACATGGTAAATATGTAAGAAAACATGTCATTTTCATTGTATCATGTGGTAAAACAAAACCAAACCAACCAAAATAGGTATTTCTTTGGTACTATGTCCAAAAAACCAACAGTACTTTAATATATACACACACACACACATATATATATATCTCATGGTAGTAAAAAGCATTATTCTAACATGGCAAATGTCCAAGAAAACATGGCATTTTCATTGCAACATGTTGAAAGCAGAAAAATTAGTATTCCTATAGTACTATATCCAAGAGTATTTTCATATATGCACCTATACCATAGTACAGAATGATTATTTATCTGATAAACCATATCAAAGCATTCAAAGGTAGCATGTATGCATGCAAAAAAAAATATTAAATACCAAATAAAAACATGGTATTTCATATAACTGTGATAGAGCTATAATGATAGATAATTTAGCATGTTATTGCGTATTACTATGTGCGTGTAAAATGATTTCAATGTCAAGTACAGCTTTCGAGTTAGTTAGAGAATGCTTTTATTTGAGTGTGTAATAACTGTAGCTTTGATATAAAAACGTACCTCACTTAAGCACGTTTAAATTTAATAAAAGAGTGTGTAGCAGCCAGACAGCCCCACAACATTACTGCTCTAGAGGAGATCTGGATGGAGGAATGGGCCAAAATACCAGCAACAGCGTGTGACAACCTTGTGAAGACTTACAGAAAACGTTTGACCTCTGTCATTGCCAACAAAGGGTATATAACAAAGTATTGAGATGAAATTTTGTTATTGACCAAATACTTATTTTCCACCATAATTTGCAAATAAATTCTTTAAAAATCCTACAATGTGATTTTCTGGATTTTTTTCTTCTCATTTTGTCTCTCATAGTTGAGGTATACCTATGATGAAAATTACAGGCCTCTCTCATCTTTTTAAGTGGGAGAACTTGCACAATTGGTGGCTGACTAAATACTTTTTTGCCCCACTGTATCTCATGGTAGTAAAAAGCATTATTCTAACATGGCAAATGTCCAAGAAAACATGGCATTTTCATTGCAACATGTTGAAAGCAGAAAAAATAGTATTCCTATAGTACTATATCCAAGAGTATTTTCATATATGCACCTATACCATAGTACAGAATGATTATTTATTATTTATCTGATAAACCATATCAAAGCATTCAAAGGTAGCATGTATGCATGCAAAAAAAAATATTAAATACCAAATAAAAACATGGTATTTCATATAACCGTGATAGAGCTATAATGATAGATAATTTTGCATGTTATTGCGTATTACTATGTGCGTGTAAAATGATTTCAATGTCAAGTACAGCTTTCGAGTTAGTTAGAGAATGCTTTTATTTGAGTGTGTAATAACTGTAGCTTTGATATAAAAATGTACCTCACTTAAGCACGTTTAAATTTAATAAAAGAGTGTGTAGCAGCCACTGAGAGACAGATTACTGGCTATTAATCTAGTATATTTACGGTATGGTGTCCGGAAGCGAGTGTTTTCTGCTGTTTTCCACCAGAAGGCGCTTTGGGGCCCACAACGCCGATCCTACTTTGAGACGCATTCAAATCTGACGGTGTTTTTTGTTTCATTGAAGATATTTGTACAACGACTAAACGGAGAGCAAATGAGACGAACCATGACAAATGCATTTAACATTTTGCTTGCTGAAGCTCGACAGAAGTTCTGGTAAAGCACCGCAGAGCTTCACATCTCCAGCAGACCTCAGTGCCAGCGCTTCCTCTTCTGACTTTCTGAGTTTTGCACCAGTTGAAGGCCACACCCTCACGCTTTCTACACGCTCTTCATATCTTTCCAGAAGAAACCGAGAAGATCGATTCAAATCCTGCTACGCTTCTGAAGCCTCCGACAGCTTGTGAAGGTTTTGCATCACGTTCGTCTGTGTATTTCAGTGAGTTTGTTCCTCTCTGGTGCTCTTGCGGAAATGACTGATCAGATCTGAAGGCCACGAGTGCTTAACGCTCGCATCATCAAATAAACCCAGGCCTTTTCCCCCCTGATAACATCCTATGAGCGTACGATCCGGCATCTTTACAAGCAAACCTGAATGAAGAACTGAGACGAGAAACGTAGAGAAGAATAGAGAAAAGCCTCCAGTCCTTACCTTTCTCTCTGCACCGGCACAAGCTTCAGTGTAAAGTGTCTGTGACGCAAGAAACCACTAAACTTCCCTCAGTGACTTCCTGAGTCTTTACTTTCTGTCTTGATTCTCCATTTCTAATATACGCCTTTATCTCGACCTGGTGTCTGCGTTCATCCATCTGTGAAGCATCAGGCCAATGCTATTCCCCAGCCTAAGACAGATGGACATCAGGACACAAAACAGAGAAAAACACCACAGTAGTTTAATATAACTAAGATTACGTTTACATTACAATTACATTACATTACAAAGCATCTTGCAAATGAGGAAAATCACATGCACTTTGTCATAAAGGCCGGTCATATTAATATTAACACTTACCATGGTATTTTCATGGTGCTCCTAACATGGTAAATGTCCAAGAAAGCATGCCATTTCTGTTGCATCTTGCTGAAAAACAAAACAAACTATACTGTACCCAAAAAAACCACACATATTATATGATTGCTTTTACATTTATGCATTTAAGCATCTTGCAGAAGAGGAAAATCACATGCAATTTGTCATGAAAGGCAATGATATTCATAGTGTACAAGTGTAGGAACTATATTAATGCATAAGCTAGAGCAGAACTAGGTGATATTGAAGGATTACCATATTCATTACCATGGTATTTTCATGGTATTCCAGGGTTCTTCAAAAAACTGCATTGTCCTAACATGGTAAATATGTAAGAAAACATGTCATTTTCATTGTATCATGTGGTAAAACAAAACCAAACCAACCAAAATAGGTATTTCTTTGGTACTATGTCCAAAAAACCAACAGTACTTTAATATATACACACACACACACATATATATATATCTCATGGTAGTAAAAAGCATTATTCTAACATGGCAAATGTCCAAGAAAACATGGCATTTTCATTGCAACATGTTGAAAGCAGAAAAAATAGTATTCCTATAGTACTATATCCAAGAGTATTTTCATATATGCACCTATACCATAGTACAGAATGATTATTTATTATTTATCTGATAAACCATATCAAAGCATTCAAAGGTAGCATGTATGCATGCAAAAAAAAATATTAAATACCAAATAAAAACATGGTATTTCATATAACCGTGATAGAGCTATAATGATAGATAATTTTGCATGTTATTGCGTATTACTATGTGCGTGTAAAATGATTTCAATGTCAAGTACAGCTTTCGAGTTAGTTAGAGAATGCTTTTATTTGAGTGTGTAATAACTGTAGCTTTGATATAAAAATGTACCTCACTTAAGCACGTTTAAATTTAATAAAAGAGTGTGTAGCAGCCACTGAGAGACAGATTACTGGCTATTAATCTAGTATATTTACGGTATGGTGTCCGGAAGCGAGTGTTTTCTGCTGTTTTCCACCAGAAGGCGCTTTGGGGCCCACAACGCCGATCCTACTTTGAGACGCATTCAAATCTGACGGTGTTTTTTGTTTCATTGAAGATATTTGTACACTAGAACGTATACATATATTATGTATGTAAAAGTCAAAGACTGGACTTTGATATTTCCAGTGCATAATATTTACACCTAGGCTATATAAGGACACCACGGACAGCTCACAAACTAATATACATTGAGAAAAAAAAATTATATATATATATTATTTTTTTGTTGTTGTTGTTTTCCTGCCAGCTAAACCCCGCCCATTCTGTCATTCTCGCTGTCATTCTATCAGTTTATTCGTTTTTTTTTGAGGACATTTATATGTTTAAAACAGTCAGACGTGATGAAATACGCAATTAAAATAAAAAAGGAGTAATAATAATTAAAAAAATAGAATTATTTCCTGGCCGCTAAACCCCGCCCATGCTGTCACCGTCCTGTCATTCTATCAGTTTATTCGCTTTTTTTATTTTTTGAGGAAATGTATTTATTTAAAACAGTCAGACGTGATGAAATACGCAATTAAAATAAAAAAGGAGTAATAATAATTAAAAAAATAGAATTATTTCCTGGCCGCTAAACCCCGCCCATGCTGTCACCGTCCTGTCATTCTATCAGTTTATTCGCTTTTTTTATTTTTTGAGGAAATGTATTTATTTAAAACAGTCAGACGTGATGAAATACGAAATTAAAATAAAAAAAGAGTCAATAAAAAAAAACAAATAGAATTATTTCCTTGCCGCTAAACCCCGCCCATTCTGTCACCGTACTGTCATTCTATCAGTTTATTAGTTTTTTTTATTTTTTGAGGAAATGTATTTATTTAAAACAGTCAGACGTGATGAAATACGCAATTAAAATAAAAAAAGAGTCAATAAAAAAAAACAAATAGAATTATTTCCTGGCCGCTAAACCCCGCCCATTCTGTCACCGTCCTGTCATTCTCGCTGTCATTGTATCAGTTTATTCGCTTTCTTTGAGGATATATGTGGATTTGTTAAACCGCTCTGTTCTGTAGGGTGTATCTTGGAAGCACATTCGGCACTGGACGGTTTTTAATATATAAAGCCCGTGGTTTTGATAATCGATCATGTCGTACTGCTCGTTCCAGGCGCAGCTGGTGTCCTTCGTGGAGATCGCAGCCAAAGCGGCGGAAGCGGAGATCAAGCGGCGCGTGGAGGAGAGCTGCGCGGTCTTCAGACTGGAGCTCAGCCGCAGCCGCAGAGACATCGAGGCGCTCAAGAGGAAATGCGTGCTGATGGACAGCGAGCTGAGGAGGGCCAGAGGACGGGGCAGGAGGACAGGTCAGAGGTCATCACTGCCCACACACAGAAGTAGCCTACTGTAGTCATACCATAGGACTATTATATTGATGCACCATGGCACTGCAAGGAATAGCATCCTACTACTACCATGGCAACATAAGACTATAACTATGACATAAACTATAGGAAGGAATTAAAACAAAATAAGGATTCTAGTACAGCCTGACTAATGCAGATCTGCATGAATATTATGAATTGAGTAAAGAGTTGTAGTAGCAGATGTGTAATGTGTTTCAGTGTGGTTCAAGACGCCGAGAGACGCCGACACGCCTGCGATCAGAGATCAAGACCAGAATCCAGATCAGACCAGATCAGATCAGGTGACCGCACACAAACTCAGAGGAGCGTTCTGATGTTATCCCACCCGGAGACATCAGGACATTTTCATAATCATAATTTCAAGGCTCGGAAGAGTCACAGAGCGACAAATTATGTGCAGCTGCAAAATAAAACACGATAAGTTACGAAAATCTTTACTTTTAGACGGTTTTTATATATATATATATATATATATAAGGGTCAAAGACGAAAAAGGGTTGAAGCATAAAAACAATAAGTGTAATACTGCTTTAAATTGTTGTAAACATAAAATCTATTTAAAAATATATATATTTTTGGTTTAATCATTGATAAACCTCAACAGACTTTAGTTTTCAGCTGGTTCTTGTGTTTGATTAATCGGACTGAGTTGAAACACTGATGTGTGTTGGTGTGTTTTGTAGTCGGTCTGTCCGCTGGAGGACGGAATCAGACCTCCGGTGATTAAACAAGAGCGACAGGAACAGGAATCCGGCAGCGGTGCACGAGGTACGATCACATCTGACACTAGAAAACTAAACTTCAGATGAATCCTGATACGACAGGACAAACGCAGAGATACACTGATGCTCGGACCCTGTTTGAATATCTTCTGTGGAAGCTGCAGAACGTTTTATACTTTTCTTGTTTAGCGTTTAACTCAACTCTGCGATTGAAGAAAGTCATACAGGTTTGGAACAACATGAGGGAGAATAAATAAAACATTTCTTGAACACTTAGCCTTGTGCGAATAGAAGTGCACTTAATTGTGTGTACTTAAAATCATAAAATCATATTTAAAAACTGTACTTGCAGGCAGTGTTGGGGGTAACGCATTACAAGTAACGCGAGTTACGTAATCAGATTACTTTTTCAAGTAACTAGTAAAGTAACGCATTACTTATTAATTTACAAGAGAATATCTGAGTTACTTTTTCAAATAAGTAACGCAAGTTACTTTTCCCAGTTTATTGACTGACAGCTCTCCTGTCGCCATGTTGAGAGAAATCAGAAGATGTTACTGTAGCTCTAAAATAAATATGAATATGCATTAATTCATCTCACTCACACAAACACAGATTCAGTATTCCTCAAAATGAATACAAATAATGCAACTCAGAATATGACGCAAACCTGCAATAATTAAATGTTAAACAACACAAATATGCTTTATGTATTTAATCCCATTCTATTAGCTTCTGAGCTTCTGATGATGCAGTTCAAGCGTACTAATAAACACACATTACTCTAGACGAACATCTGTGTGTGTTTGTTTATTGCTGAAGTGTGTTGAAATGTCTTCTTCTGCGTTCTACTGTACTTTCCCTTCAGCCTGAGGCTTATTCATTTCACTTTTGGTGTGAAAGGCTTTTATATTTGCCAAAAATATAACTTTTTTTATTTTAAAAACAAACAAGCAAGCCCTGTCCAGATTTAAAAAGTAACGCAAAAGTAACGTAACTCATTACTTTCCATAAAAAGTAACTAAGTAACGTAATTAGTTACTCTTTTTTATGGAGTAACGCAACATTGTAACGCATTACTTTTAAAAGTAACTTTCCCCGACACTGCTTGCAGGTAATATAATATTATTTAAATAAGTATATTTAAAGAGTTTACTTTCATGACTTAAGGACACTTTTAAAAAGTAAATTTTTTGTAATAGTGTCAGATTAAAAGTTTTACTTTAAAGCACAATTTAAATCGTTATGTTTGAATCTTTTGTCGCGTTTTAAAGAAGTACACTTATTTTGATGTGTTGACTAACATACTAAAGCAAATGGAAAGCACTTTATTATAATTTTAACGTTAGTGTGTCATTCAATATTATATTTAAAATTAATATATTTTAAATGTACTAAGCTGCAACTTCATCATTACAAATGTGTATTTAAATGTATTTTAATTTCATGACATACAAGTTTTAATAGAAATGACATTAAAGTATATTTTAGTTAACTAAATATTAGTAACACTTTAACAATATTTCATGGACGTTAGAAGTAATTATGAAATGAAAAAAGTGGATCAAAAAGCCTAAATGTAAACTATAATACATTTTCTTAAAATGCAATTATATGTCATTAATTTGCACTTAATTATATATATATATATAGTTTTGAAAATTATATTATTTCCGTAATAAGTATTCTTTTTTTAAAAAGTATTCTTTATAAAAGGTGCTCTTTTTTAAAGTATGCTAAAGTGACATTAAAGTATATTTTACTTTAACATAGTTTAATAGTTCAGCTAATTGCATTTAATATACATTTAAACTACTGTATAATACATTTTCATTAACTGTAAATAACATGCAATTAAGTGTCTGAAAACATTACATTCAGTTCGCACTTAAGTATATTCTTTTAAAATATATTATTTCCGTAATAAGCGCTCTTTTTAAAAGTATGCTAAAGTGACATTAATGCATATTTTAGTTTATCATAAATTTTGTTTACGCTTGTCAGTTTAACCATTTAATAGACCCTAAAAGTGATTATGAAATTACTTATAAAGTTGTAATTAAGTGGTAGTGGGTCAAAAGCACTCTAAAGTTCAACTGATTGCATTTAATATAAATTTAAACTTCAATGCATGTTAATTTAATTGCAATTAACATGCAATCAAGTGTCTGAAAACATTACATTCAGTTTACGCTTAAGAATGTTCTTTTACAGTATAATATTTCTGTAATAAGTGTTATTTTTTAAAGTATGCTAAAGTGACATTAAAGTATATTTTAGTTTATCATAAATGCTTGTCAGTACATTCAGCAGTCCACTTTTAATAGACAATAGAATTAATTATGGTTTCACAGACAGGGCTTAGGTTAAGCCATGATTAGGCCATAGTTCACAAAGACATTCAAGTAGCTTAAAAAAACATTACTGGTGTGCATCTTAAGACAAAACATATTTTAAGATTTGTCAGTGCACGTTTCTTTAAGTTAAAACAGCCCAGACATGCATTTTAGTCTGAGACTAGACTTAAGCCTTGTCTATGAATCCGGGGGAAAAGATTAACTTAAGTCCCACTTAAGTAGGTAAATTAAAAACACTCTTAAGTTCAACTAATTGCTTTTAATCAACATTTAAACTATAATGCATTATCATTTCATTGCAATTAAAGTGTCATTAAGTTCACACTTAAGTATATCATTTTAAAGTCTATTAATTTTATGACAAGTACTCTTTTTAAAAGTCTTCTAAAGTGTGTCTTTCTACTTTAACACACAGGGAATCGTCCCTTCGATCACGAGCAGCAGAACATCCAGCAGATCCAAGCTCAGGAGAACATGGAGAACCACCAGCTCTCTGGAGCTTCAGAGATCCAAAACACACATTCACAGACGGCCACAGAGCGTCTGAGCGGTCTGGGACTCCAGCTTAAAGCCGAGAAGGACGATGAGGAACCGAGAGTCCACCCGAGGTTTGCTCAGCTGTGGACGACGGCCCCTGAAACAACCGCTGAAGACACAGAACGGACGTTTCCAACGTCACGAGACACGGCGGTCTTCAGCACACATCTGCATCCCGTGGAGACACAAATGGAGCTGTATGAGCCTGAACAGATCGATGCAAACGATCAGATGATGAGCGCAGTAGTCGACTCGGTTCCAGCGTTCAGTCACGGGCCGCCCGCGAGCGTGGAGAAGCGCTTCAGCTGCTCGTACTGCGAGAAGAGCTTCAGTCGGTTCAGTCAGCTGAAGGAGCATCTGCGCTGTCACACGGGCGAGAAGCCCTTCGCCTGCGCTCAGTGCGGCCGCAGCTTCACCAAACACTGCAATCTGACCCGGCACGCCGTGGTGCACAGCGGAGAGAAGCCGTACCAGTGTGGCCAGTGCGGGAAACGCTTCACGCAGCGCTCCAGTCTGAAGTCTCATCAGAGGACGCACTCGAGCGCGTGGGATCACAGCTGACGGCGGCCTGACCTTCAGCAGAACGGCTGCAAACACACATCTGCTGATTCACTGTAAAACACACAGAGGAACTTTTTTTGTCATGTTAACTCAATGCACTTTTTACACTTTCAAATTGTATTTTCATAGTGTATCGATTTACGTGTTTTCTGCGCAATTTGTTAATGATTTGTCTGCATGATTGAATAAAATAAATGCTAAGAAGTGGTTCAACTGTTACAGTTTGGTATTGGACTCGATTTTTTTAATGATTTAACATGAAACATGAAAACGACTAAAAGCTTTCTAAAATGAAAACTTTTTTCCATTTGTATTTTTGAGTTGATATTTGTTTTTGGCACTTCTAGAACATAACGCCATGCGTTTGACCTTCAACATTTCAAATATTTAAATAAATAAAATATAACTAATTTATTATAAATACTACAAATGTATAAATTATTATAGAAGTATTATAAATAATTGTATAATAAAAATAAATGAAACATTAAAACAAAATTAAAATAAAATTTTTAAATAACTTATTTTTGAATTAATATTGACCTTCAACATTAAATATTAAAACAAAATAAATAAAATATATATTTCATCATATATATATATATATAACTTTTTTTTAAATACATTAATTTTTTCCATTCTTATTTTTCAATTAATATTGACCTTCAACATTAAATATTAAAAAAAAAAAAATTAAATGCATATTTCATCATATATATTTATATATAAATAACTTTTTTTAAATATTTATTTTTTCCATTCTTATTTTTGAATTGTTTTACTGTATTTGTCACTTCTAGAACATATTATATACCTTAAACATTTCAGATATTACTATGAAATATAATGAATTATAACGATATATATATATATTTTTTTTAATTAATTGTTTTACTATATTTGTAACTTGTTAAACATATCATGTACCTAATGAATTATAATGAAATAATTTATAATAATTATATATAGGAAAGAAAATGATTACCATCACTCTGATTGGTCGGTGATTGTTCTTCTGAGACTTTGAGGACCACTGCATGTTGTGTTAATCTTGTGAAGTGCACGGTTTGCTGCCGCTCTTCTCTTGCGGTGTTTACGGGCTGCAGCTGCTGCTGCTGCTGCTGCTGAAGCCGGATGGTTTATCTGCAGGGCGTCTCGTTCAGAAACCTGCTTCTCATCTTCATCACGATAGGAATCTAGACTTCAACCAGACAAACACCGATCCAGAGCATCATTCCTGTGGAGAAACACACACACAGATCATCTGCGCAGACAGACTCGACGCTCCTCACAGCGAGGAAGACTTCGGTGGACTGCTGGAGGTGGAGATGAAGCAGAGCTTTCCATCTGAAATCATAGATCCGCAGATGCCTGCAGACGCATGCGCATTCGCATCTGCAGAAAGCAGCTCGTCCGTCGCAGCTAGACAAACCTTAAACAACTTCAACTTTGAGTCCGTAAACCAAAACTCATGCACCGACAGAAGAACAGAACCAGATTTCATCCGAACGCTTCCAGATGAGAATCTGAACCACAGCTGCGCAGACAGACACGTGTTCGCCGCAGCGGTGGCGGCGCACCAGAGTGAAACGGTGCATGAGAAGTGGTTCATCTGTTCGTTCTGCGGGAAGAGTTTCGATCGCTTCAGTCACCTGCAGATGCACCAGCGCATTCACACTGGAGAGAAACCCTACCGCTGCACAACCTGCGGAAAAAACTTCTCACAGCAGAGCAACCTGCGCACGCACCAGAAAACCCACCGCAAGACGCGCACACACACGTGAAAACCAGGGATGCACCGATATATCGGCATCGCAGATCGGCCATGTTTTTAAAAACAGCCGATGATTTTCGGGTCGATTATTTCCAGTCAGAACTCAGTCGATCAAAAGGCTGCGGAAAAGTGTGTCAGACAGCAACTTGCGTGATGAAAACAGAGACTTTGAGGACCACTGCATGTTGTGTTAATCTTGTGAAGTGCACGGTTTGCTGCCGCTCTTCTCTTGCGGTGTTTACGGGCTGCTGCTGCTGCTGCTGCTGCTGCTGAAGCCGGAAGTGTTGCCGTCCGCAGCGACAGTGAGCGCGCGATGGTCTGGACGCGTGCGGAAGGGAAGATGTCGAGCAGCAGCGCCGTGTTTGAGAGCAGACTGAAGTGCGTGCTGGAGGCCGCGGTGTCGGAGATCCTGCAGCTGCATGAGGACGCGCTGGTGCTGATGCGGCTGCAGATCCGCCAGAGAGACGCGCAGCTCGACGCGATGAAGAGCAGAGTCACGGCGCTCGAGAGCGGCTTACAGCGCGTCACCGCTGCCAGCAGCACGGGTACAGACTGCATACTACATAATACTTACTGAATACTGCATACTTCATGATGCATACTACATACCGCATAATACTTACTGAATAATGCATACTACATACTGAATACTACATACCGAATAATATATACTGAATACTTAAAACCGAATACTGCAACTATATACTTCATACTGCATACTACATACCGAATAATATATACTGAATACTTCATACCGAATACTGCAACTATATACTTCATACTGCATACTACATACCGTATAATATATACTGAATACTTCATACCGAATACTGCAACTATATACTTCATAATGCATACTACATAATATTTACTGAATACTACATACTTCATAATGCATACTACATACTGAATACTGCATACTACATACTGAATACTACGAACCGCATAATTTTTTCCATTTTTATTTTTGAATTAATGCCATGTATTTGACATTTCAGCATTTCAAATACGAAAATAAATGTTATAAAATGTATATATATATATATAATTCATTTTCATATTTGAAATGCTGAAATGTTGCTGAAATATACTGCATTATTATTACATTATTACATATTTGTACATTATATGTTTATGATGATATAATATAGATGTAATAAATATGAATCAAAAATGTACATTTAAATGAATACAAAATAATCCAAGCTACTTCCAATAATACTGTTGAAGAAGTAAATTCAGAGGTTCTTTGTAGTTACTGATTTTCTTCAGTGTCACATGATCTTCAGAAATCAGTATAATATGCTGATCTGCTGCTCGAGAAACATTTCTGATTATTATCAATGTTGAAAACAGTTGTGCTGCACAATATTTTTGTGAGCAAGTATATAAATATAAACATCCTATAAAATCACTTGTAGGAGAATGCTTAGTATAATGACAGATTAATATGTAATAAATCAGTTTATGATCTTTAAAAGGAGCCAATTCAAACAAACATGAAAGTCTGATATGTGCTTGTAGCTGTCAAATCGATTATACAAAATAATACGAGAAAGTATCATAAAAGTACCATCATAATGACACTCTTGAATTTTTTTTATATATACATTTAAATCAGCATAAATGAAAGGAAAGATAATAAACACTCACTAATATATAAATAGAGTAATAGTTAGGAAAATAATTAAAATCTATGTGTATATATATATATATATAATAAAAAACATTTTCTTTAGGCATATAATAGTGACACAATGATCTGCAATGATTTGTATCGTGAAAAGCGATATACAAATAAACTTGAATTGAAATGAATATAAAAAAAGTATATTTTTTTGCATTGTGGCATTATTTTCATGACAATTAAAAACAACCTTACTTTTTTTGTTATTAGTTATTATTCTAAAAGTTGATTCTCATCAAAAAATAAACTGCAATACAAAGATTATTTTTAATTAAATGAGCATAAATTAAAGGCAGGAGCATAAACTCGAACCCATATATAAATACTTTACTGATTTATTTGCATTAAGGTGATGAGAGTACAAGTAGGTTTTCTTAAACATCATGAAAATAATGTCACAATGCAAAAACATCTTAATGATTTTTAATGCAGAATATAATTTCTTATTTCTTTCTTTTGATTTTGTGACGAATGACAGGAATTACAGAAGTGACATGTATATTAAATAGACATTTTTGTGCATTGTGGGATTTTGTGCATATCACTATATGGGTCTTAAAAGCCTGATGCATCACATATGATATTAAAAAAAAAACACATGCAAACTTTTCTTTTAGGTTTTTTAAAATTTTGTGTCTAAAGCTTCAATATACTGATCCTTTAAAAACAGTTTGATTCTTCGAATCTATTCAAACTTGATTCAGTCGATGTGAACCAGTTCAAACTCTCATTTGAATGGATGCCTCATGCATTAAGAAGGTAGATGGATTCATTTTGATTTCATACACACACTCACCAGTGACATATTGCTGGATTTGACGTAGGACTCTACTCTCCGTCTGCGCTCATTTCTCTCCTCCTCAATCTGTCTCGTGTTCTTGCTGGATCGCTCCGGGCAGTACGTCGTGTAGATGGCGGGACGTCCCAGACTATCGTACTCTCTGTCTCCACGTCTGCCTCTCACGTCACTCAGCGTTGAATGATCCTACAGAGAGACGCAGACGTGTTTATTCTGCTGAGGGTCTCACACACACACACACACACAATCACAATCACACAATCACACACACTCTCCATCTCTCTCACACACACACACACACTCACAGAATCACACTCACTATCTCGCAATCACACTCACACAATCACACACACTCTTTCACACTTTCTCACACACAATCACACTCACTATCTCGCAATCACACTCACACAATCACACACACTCTTTCACACTTTCTCACACACAATCACACTCACTATCTCGCAATCACACTCACTATCTCGCAATCACTCACACTCTCACACAATCACTCACAAAATCACACACACTCTCTCACACACACACAATCACACTCACTAACTCACAATCACAGTCACTCTCTCACACTCACTCTCTCACACACTTTCACTCTCACACACTCACTCTCACACTCTCATACTCTCACTCTCACACTCTCACACTCACTCTCTCACACTTTCACTCTCTCACACAATCTCTCTCACACACACACACACACTCACAGAATCACACTCACTATCTCGCAATCACACTCACACAATCACACACACTCTTTCACACTTTCTCACACACAATCACACTCACTATCTCGCAATCACTCACACAATCACTCACAAAATCACACACACTCTCTCACACACACACAATCACACTCACTATCTCACAATCACACTCACTAACTCACAATCACAGTCACTCTCTCACACTCACTCTCTCACACACTTTCACTCTCACACACTTTCACTCTCACTCTCACACTTTCACTCTCACTCTCACACTTTCACTCTCACTCTCACACTCTCATACTCTCACACTCACTCTCTCACACATTCACTCTCTCACACATTCACTCTCACACACATTCACTCTCTCACACATTCACTCTCTCACACATTCAATTCACTCTCTCACACTCACTCTCTCACACACTCGCTGGTGTGAGGCAAACTCACCTCCACTGAAAAAACACTGCCCTTCGTCACACTGTCCATCTGAATCAGTGAACTCTCCTCCGGCTGCAGACAGCAGACAACACACACACACACACACACACACACACAGAGGAGGAGGCACAGTATGATGCATCACATGACTTCAAAAAGCAGCTCTATTCCAAGTAAATTATAACTCAATTTAGATTTATCCTTCAGTTTGTAACAACAAAAATCATGTTTACAGTAACACACTTACAGTGAAAACAGAACAGGCAGGTGGACAACATTTACAATAACCATCACACATTTTATAGTTTATAGTTTAAGCTTAATATACTGTAACTATAATTTTTATTTTTAATAGCGCTTTAGTTTAAATAGAACTATAGTTTTTATAGTTTAAGCGTAACTCACATTTTATAATTATAGTTTAAGGAAGAATTCAGAATTTCATGAAAAGAATTAAATTTCACCATGAAAAAATAAATAAGTTAATTTTAGGACATTTTTTTGTATTGTGACATTATTTTCATGACATTTAAGAATATCATTGGATCATTATTAGTTTCTCATCAAAATAGAAATACTGTAATAGATTTAAATTTGAATTAAACGAATTAAATTCAACATAAATAGTTCAATAAATGAAAGCTAATATATAAACACTTTACATTAACAATTATATATAAACCATAATATTACACTAACAATATTCTTGCTTTATGTTTATAAAAATACAAGCAAGTTTTTTACATCATCATGAAAATAATACCACAATGCGAAAATGCAATTTCTTATTCCTTTCATTTAATTTTGTGGCGAATCACAGGAATTACAGCAGCTATTTGGAAAAAACCCTAAAAACCTTTTACAGAATTCATGCACAATCAAAAATGCCTGATTCTTCACAAATATCTGTTGTTGTTTTCACAGACCGACGGTCAAGTCTAAACTCTAGTGTGTCACAGATGTTGCTGTACCGCTGTTCTGGGATCAGTGTTGATGGAGTTGAGTCTCCTCATGGAAACCTGCCGCGACAGACTGATCATCTCCTCCCTGAGACACAAACACATTCATGCTGCATTGAGAGAGTTCCTCTGGATGTATTTCTGAGGTCAAAGGTCACAGACTCACGTTCTGACGCTGAGCGCTCGCTTCAGCTTCCTGTTCTTGCGTCTAAGGTGACAGTTGACGAAGACGATGGCGATCACAATAACGATGACCAAAACCCCGGCGACAGACGCTCCGATGACGATGAGCAGAGTCTCTGACAGGCTTCCCAGAGCGTGTGCGGATTCAGATGCATGTTCTAAAAATAGGACAACAAAAACGGCTACAGACAAAACTTCTCGGTTTTATTCCTCTCTATATTCTGAAGGTTTGTTCGTATTTCATTCACACTGGTTTATACAACATTGTACTCCTAATAAATGCATGGTGAAAATGTCACACACACACACACACACCCACACACACTCTCTCACACACACACACACACACACACACACACACACCCACACACTCACTCTCTCTCTCACACTCTCTCTCTCACACTCTCTCTCTCACACTCTCTCTCTCACACTCTCTCTCTCACACTCACACTCTCACTCTCACACTCTCACACTCACTCTCTCACACTTTCACTCTCTCACACATTCACTCTCACACACTCACTCTCACTCTCACACTCTCACACTCACTCTCTCACACTTTCACTCTCACTCTCACACTTTCACTCTCACTCTCACACTCTCATACTCTCACACTCACTCTCTCACACATTCACTCTCTCACACATTCACTCTCACACACATTCACTCTCTCACACATTCACTCTCTCACACATTCAATTCACTCTCTCACACTCACTCTCTCACACACTCGCTGGTGTGAGGCAAACTCACCTCCACTGAAAAAACACTGCCCTTCGTCACACTGTCCATCTGAATCAGTGAACTCTCCTCCGGCTGCAGACAGCAGACAACACACACACACACACACACACACACATCACTCTCTCACACTTTCACTCTCTCACACATTCACTCTCTCACACTTTCACTCTCTCACACATTCACTCTCTCACACTTTCACTCTCTCACACATTCACTCTCACACTTTCACTCTCACACACTCACTCTCACACTCTCATACTCTCACTCTCACACTCTCACTCTCACACTCTCACACTTTCACTCTCTCACACATTCACTCTCTCACACATTCACTCTCTCACACACTCGCTGGTGTGAGGCAAACTCACCTCCACTGAAAAAACACTGCCCTTCGTCACACTGTCCATCTGAATCAGTGAACTCTCCTCTGGCTGCAGACAGCAGACAACACACACACACACACACACACACACACAGAGGAGGAGGCACAGTATGATGCATCACATGACTTCAAAAAGCAGCTCTATTCCAAGTAAATTATAACTCAATTTAGATTTATCCTTCAGTTTGTAACAACAAAAATCATGTTTACAGTAACACACTTACAGTGAAAACAGAACAGGCAGGTGGACAACATTTACAATAACTATCACACATTTTATAGTTTATAGTTTAAGCTTAAAATACTGTAACTATAATTTTTATTTTTAATAGTGCTTTAGTTTAAATATAACTAGTTTTTATAGTTTAAGCTTAACTCACATTTTATAATTATAGTTTAAGGAAGAATTCAGAATTTCATGAAAAGAATTAAATTTCACCATGAAAAAATAAATAAGTTAATTTTTAGGACATTTTTTTGTATTGTGACATTATTTTCATGACATTTAAGAATATCATTGGATCATTATTAGTTTCTCATCAAAATAGAAATACTGTAATAGATTTAAATTTGAATTAAACGAATTAAATTCAACAAATAGTTCAATAAATGAAAGCTAATATATAAACACTTTACATTAACAATTATATATAAACCATAATATTACACTAACAATATTCTTGCTTTATGTTTATAAAAATACAAGCAAGTTTTTTACATCATCATGAAAATAATACCACAATGCGAAAATGCAATTTCTTATTCCTTTCATTTAATTTTGTGGCGAATCACAGGAATTACAGCAGCTATTTGGAAAAAACCCTAAAAACCTTTTACAGAATTCATGCACAATCAAAAATGCCTGATTCTTCACAAATATCTGTTGTTGTTTTCACAGACCGACGGTCAAGTCTAAACTCTAGTGTGTCACAGATGTTGCTGTACCGCTGTTCTGGGATCAGTGTTGATGGAGTTGAGTCTCCTCATGGAAACCTGCCGCGACAGACTGATCATCTCCTCCCTGAGACACAAACACATTCATGCTGCATTGAGAGAGTTCCTCTGGATGTATTTCTGAGGTCAAAGGTCACAGACTCACGTTCTGACGCTGAGCGCTCGCTTCAGCTTCCTGTTCTTGCGTCTAAGGTGACAGTTGACGAAGACGATGGCGATCACAATAACGATGACCAAAACCCCGGCGACAGACGCTCCGATGACGATGAGCAGAGTCTCTGACAGGCTTCCCAGAGCGTGTGCGGATTCAGATGCATGTTCTAAAAATAGGACAACAAAAACGGCTACAGACAAAACTTCTCGGTTTTATTCCTCTCTATATTCTGAAGGTTTGTTCGTATTTCATTCACACTGGTTTATACAACATTGTACTCCTAATAAATGCATGGTGAAAATGTGTTTGTTTTTGAGCGATAAAAAGAGAAATCCAGAATCCACTCTCTGGAAAAACTCAAACAAGAATTTTGAACCAATGTTCAGTTTTCTGTTCTGGAAATGTATGGAAATGAATGCATAATTAATTAGACAGTGCATTATTTGCATATCCAAACATAGCATTTCAGAAAACTTGTAATACAGAATAATTAGCTTAATGTACTGTAATAAATCAGCTTGGGATGGTACGGATGTTATTAGTTTGCCCTATTCACCTGTAGTGTCTTTAATTTAATCTTTAAAAAATTTGGGTTAAATTATTATTTAAATTTTTTTTAAAATTTAAATTAAATTACAAATTAAATTAATTAAAATGAAATGAAAAAATAAATAATAAAAAAATAAATTGTGTGTATATATATATATATAAAATATAAAATATAAAATATAAAAAAAATAAAAAATAAAATAAAATAAAATAAAATAACCACATGAGGGTTAGGGTTTAATTGAATTGAATTTAATCACCACATGGGGGCAACAGAATCACAAAAGTAGAGAAACGCTGAGTAAATGAATGGAAAGTTTTCTTCACTGAATGGCGGTGGTGTTCCAATTGGTTTCTGAGTCACTGTCGACTACAATCAAGACCTAAATTTACACGATTGTGCAAATCCTTATGAGGAAGTCAGAGAAACATGGGCCGTGTGGCAACAACCAACAGAAAAACATCCCGAGAAAATGACGAGACGGGCCACAAACACAAAAACAGAGATCTTTGCAGAATCAAACATCATCTTGGTTATATTAAGCACATTTTCTGCTGCTGCCAACAGAGCTGATGTTGGTACTGCTACTCCATTTACCTACATTTCCAATCTTCACTCCAAGCTGAAAATGTGTGTGTGTACTAAAGAAAAACTAAACCGTAATCAGTGATGCTAATAATAACCTAGATAACTTACCAATATTAAACCGTGGCACAGTTAGCAAAAATTTATATATACACACTACCAGTCAAAAATTTAGGATCAGAACGGTTTTTAATGTTTTTTTTTTTTACAGGAGTTTCTTCTGCTTATCAAGGCTGCATATATTTGGTCAAAAATACAGGAAAAAATTTAATATTGTGAAATATTTTTATGATGAGTTTTCCTATATTAATATATATTAAACTGTAATGTATTTCTGTGATGCGCAGCTGTATTTTCAGCATCATTACTCCAGTCTTCAGTGTCACATGATCTTCAGAAATCAGTATAATATGCCCGGCGACAGACGCTCCGATGACGATGAGCAGAGTCTCTGACAGGCTTCCCAGAGCGTGTGCGGATTCAGATGCATGTTCTAAAAATAGGACAACAAAAACGGCTACAGACAAAACTTCTCGGTTTTATTCCTCTCTATATTCTGAAGGTTTGTTCGTATTTCATTCACACTGGTTTATACAACATTGTACTCCTAATAAATGCATGGTGAAAATGTGTTTGTTTTTGAGCGATAAAAAGAGAAATCCAGAATCCACTCTCTGGAAAAACTCAAACAAGAATTTTGAACCAATGTTCAGTTTTCTGTTCTGGAAATGTATGGAAATGAATGCATAATTAATTAGACAGTGCATTATTTGCATATCCAAACATAGCATTTCAGAAAACTTGTAATACAGAATAATTAGCTTAATGTACTGTAATAAATCAGCTTGGGATGGTACGGATGTTATTAGTTTGCCCTATTCACCTGTAGTGTCTTTAATTTAATCTTTAAAAAATTTGGGTTAAATTATTATTTAAATTTTTTTTTAAATTTAAATTAAATTACAAATTAAATTAATTAAAATGAAATGAAAAAATAAATAATAAAAAAATAAATTGTGTGTATATATATATATATAAAATATAAAATATAAAATATAAAAAAAATAAAAAATAAAATAAAATAAAATAAAATAACCACATGAGGGTTAGGGTTTAATTGAATTGAATTTAATCACCACATGGGGGCAACAGAATCACAAAAGTAGAGAAACGCTGAGTAAATGAATGGAAAGTTTTCTTCACTGAATGGCGGTGGTGTTCCAATTGGTTTCTGAGTCACTGTCGACTACAATCAAGACCTAAATTTACACGATTGTGCAAATCCTTATGAGGAAGTCAGAGAAACATGGGCCGTGTGGCAACAACCAACAGAAAAACATCCCGAGAAAATGACGAGACGGGCCACAAACACAAAAACAGAGATCTTTGCAGAATCAAACATCATCTTGGTTATATTAAGCACATTTTCTGCTGCTGCCAACAGAGCTGATGTTGGTACTGCTACTCCATTTACCTACATTTCCAATCTTCACTCCAAGCTGAAAATGTGTGTGTGTACTAAAGAAAAACTAAACCGTAATCAGTGATGCTAATAATAACCTAGATAACTTACCAATATTAAACCGTGGCACAGTTAGCAAAAATTTATATATACACACTACCAGTCAAAAATTTAGGATCAGAACGGTTTTTAATGTTTTTTTTTTTTTACAGGAGTTTCTTCTGCTCATCAAGGCTGCATATATTTGGTCAAAAATACAGGAAAAAATGTAATATTGTGAAATATTTTTATGATGAGTTTTCCTATATTAATATATATTTAACTGTAATGTATTTCTGTGATGCGCAGCTGTATTTTCAGCATCATTCCTCCAGTCTTCAGTGTCACATGATCTTCAGAAATCAGTATAATATGCTGCTTTATTATCAGTTGTGCTGCTTAATATTTTTTTGGAAGCTGTGATACTTTTTTTCAGGGTTCTTTGATGAATAAAAAGTTAAAAAGAAGAGCATTTAGTTAAAATAGAAATATTTTCTAACAATATACACTACCGTTCAAAAGTTTGTATTCTTTCTTTTTTTGAAAGAAATTAAAACTTTTATTCAGCGAGGATGTGTTAAATTGTTAAGAAGTGATAGCAAAGATTTATATTGTTAGAAAAGATTTCTATTTTGAATAAATGCTGTTCTTTTTAACTTTTTATTCATCAAAGAATCCTGAAAAAAGTATCAGTTTCCAAAACAATATTTGGCAGCACAACTGTTGATAATTCTAATAATAAATCAGCATATTAGAATGATTTCTGAAGATCATGTGACACTTTATACTGGAGTAATGATGCTGAAAATACAGCTTTGATCACAGAAATAAATGATATTTGAAAGGATATTAAAATAGAAACCATTATTTTATATTGTAATAACATTTTGCAAGATTACTGTTTTTTTCTGTATTTTTGATCAAATACATGCAGCCTTGATGAGCAGAAGACACTTCTTTAAAAAACATGATCCCAAACTTTTGCAGTATAAATATGCAGTATATACACACACACACCCATTTAAATAAATATAAAAATATTTTTTTAATTATTTAAAAATATTGAAAATTATTTACAAAAATATTACATTTAAATATAAAATAATAAATGTTATTCTCTGTTTTAATTTATATATAACATGAAAACAAATCTTTTAAACAGGGTTTTTCCAGAATGAGTCTGACCAGCGTATAAATAAATTAGAGAATTAATTCTGAAATGATCATTAACATGATTCAACTCCCACAGAAGGAAAGTTTTGTGGGAAAACCCACGCGGTTGTGTTCATCGGTCAGTGTGACGATCAGGTCTTGTGTCATTTGTTTCTGTAGTAGATTAAACACCTACTTCCGATCTCCACTTTAAACTCGGCTTTAGTGATTCCCACGCTGTTAGCTGTCTGGCAGACGTACACGCCTTCATCCGTCACGTTCAGAGGCCGAACAAACACCAGTGTGTCCTCTTTAACCAGCACTCCTGCTGGCAGACGACCGTCCTTTCTGAACACACACACATACACACACACACACACACAGGTTTGATTTTGTGAATAGTGGGGACTCTCCATAGGCGTAATGGTTTTTATACTGTACAGACCGTATATTCTATTGCCCTACACCAACCCTACCCCTAAACCTACCCCTCACAGGAGACTTTCTGCATTTTTACTTTCTCAAAAAAACACACACACTCCCTCACACACAGACACACACATAGACACACTCTCTCTCACACACACACACACACACACACTCACTCACACACAGACACACACTCTCACTCACAGACACACACATAGACACACTCTCTCTCTCTCACACACACACACACACTCACACACACACAGCATTCCTCCAGCCGATACCCCACAACACCACACGACTGCAGCGATGCCAAACACCACATTAAACGCATCTCAGGTTTCGAACCTTTGCTATAATTATCATCCGAGTATCATGTGAGTCCTGCACGCTGTTGCCAGTTCATTTTCCAGCACTACCTGAATGAAAACACCTCCTCAGCAACTGTATGCACGCAAATATGACCAACACACCATGCAACCTTAATAAAGCACCAACACGCATGATCTGAGGACTCTGCAGAAGCATGCATGACGATGCACACTGGACGCATTAAACGCTGTTAATTGCAGTCGATGCGCTGCATCTTTAATCCAGTGCAAATCCTGTGTTTCTGTGCCGGTTAAAACAATCATTACAGGACAGGAGGGTTATTTAGGGCTTAGCGTGTGTCTCGATACACCCCACCCTCATCATTTAGCATCCTGCTCTTTTTCTCTCTCTCGTTCTCTTTCTTTACTGCCCCGTGCATGAAAAGCACCCTTTTTGCTCTTTGCTCTCAGGTTGCAATGCAACACTGAAGCTTTTATTTTATACTGAAAGGAGCATGTGAATATGCATCGCTGCAGTTCAGAGGTCTTTGTGATTGTGCTAAAGAGAACAAAAGGAAGAGGAAAATAAAGAGAAACACAAAGAGAGAAGCAGTGGAAAACTAGTGTTTTTGTAGGGATTTTGCCATGCCACTAATACAATTCAACACTCGTTTATGCAACTAAAGTAAAATATTAAAATAGCAAAAAATAAATATTAAAATAAATACTAAATGCTGCTACTAAAATATTAAAATAGCAAAAAAAAAAACACATTAAAACAAGTACTAATACTAAAATAATTAAATAGTAAAACAGCAAAAAATAAATACAACATACTAAAACAGTAAAAAATAAACATTAAAACAAACTTTAAATACTAGTAATAAAAATAGTAAAAATAAATATGAATTATTAAAGCAAACTCTAAATACTATTACTAAAAAAAAGTTAAATGGTAAAAATAAATACAACATACTAAAATAAATATGAATACTAAAATAGTAAAAAAATGTAATAAAACAAATACTAAAAAATACACACACAAAAACAAAATAGTAGAAATCTATACTAAATACTAAAATAAATAGTAATACTGAAATAGTAATAGTAGTATTTACCCCACTAACTGTTTTCCCTAGAGAAGAGTTTGACGTAATAATTTCCATTTATAATAATAATAATAATACTACATTTATTTATATAGCACCTTTCAAACATAAAATGCGACTCAAAGTGCTTTACATAATCAAGAATAAACGGTTAAATAAACAACAACATTACATCCAATAAAACAAATACATCAAGCTTACAATATATGTCAAACAATACAGCACATTCAATAAAACAGACATTTTCACCTGAAGGCCAAGTTAAAAAAATAAGTTTTTATCTTAGTTTTTAAAATACTGATTGTGCTAGCTTCCCTAATATCTGAAGGTAATGTATTCCATGATTTAGGAACATAATTTACGAAGGCTGCATCACCAATTTTTTTCTTATAGAACTAGGAACCTCTAGTAAACCTGTATTGGAAGATCTTAAAGTTCTTGATGGAGTATAATTAACAAGAGAACTGGCAATATAATTAGGTCCTTGGCCATTACGGGCTTTGTACGCAATAAGGAAAACGTTATAATCTATTCTAAATTTTATAGGAAGCCAGTGCAATGTAGCTAAAACTGGTGTTATATGTTTTCTTTTTTTAGTTCTAGTCACTAGCTGAGCAGCTGAGTTTTGGATAAGCTGAAGTCTATTCATTGATTTTTGTGGAAGACCAGTAAAAAGTGCATTACAATAGTCAAGTCTACTCGAAATAAATTAATTTTTCTGCATCTTTCCGGTTTAAAAGAGCTCGAATTTTAGCAATGTTCCTTAAATGGAAAAATTATGATTTTGTTACCTTATTGATGTGAGAATTTTAAATCAGACTTGTGACCCCTGAGCGAACCCAAGGAGTCAATTTGACCAAATTCTTATACACCATTTCTTTTTTTGTCTTAGGACCTACCAACAGAATATCAGTTTTATCCTCATTTAACTTAAAAAAAAATATATTACTCATCCAATTATTCACTGCCATGAGGCAATCTATGTAATGGAGTTAATAGCCCCCATGTCATGTGGTGTATCATCAGCATAACTGTGGAAACTTACATTGTTTTCTCTGATGATGTCACCAAGTGTCAGCATGTATAATGAAAACAACAAAGGACCAAGACAGCTTCCTTGTGGGACTCCATAATGGAATTTATGTTTCTCAGACACATAATCTCCAAGTTGAACAGTGACATTTCTCCCCTTAAAGGGGTCCTATTATGCTTTTTCACTTTTTCAACTTTAGTTAGTCTGTGATGTTGCTGTTTGAGCATAAAAAAGATCTGCAAAGTTACAAAGCTCAAAGTCCAATTCAAAAGGAGGTATTTTATTTAACAGAAATCACTTTTCAAAAACTACAACGAACGACTCGTTTGGACTACAACGCATATTTTCCCGGGATTTGTGATATCACAAATATCGACGAATGGGACGAGACCTGGTTGAGCTGCACTAGAGAAGGCAACGAGTGTTATCACTATGTCTGAGACACGCTAGCTTTCCCAAGACAGACAAACTTAAAGTGTTTACAATCACAGCACACACCGGCCCAGCTCCCCGATCACCGCACACACCGGCCCAGCTAACCGATCACAGCACACACCGGCCCAGCTCACCGATCACCGCACACACCGGCCCAGCTGACCGATCACCGCACACACCGGCCCAGCTGACCGATCACCGCACACACCGGCCCAGCTGACCGATCACAGCACACACCGGCCCAGCTGACTGATCACAGCACATTTTGTATTTCAGAAGGCGAGCCTTCATTTGATTCAGGAACTATTCGAGCCATTCATGCCAGACTGGGTAGAGAGGAGTTGTCATAATGTAAAATATGTGAAAAATAATGTGTTTTTTGAACAACCTAGTATGAGAGCCTGTTCTAGTACACCCCCAAAACAAAATCAAGACTTTGTAAAAGAGCATAATAGGACCCCTTTAATACAGGTTTTAAACCAATGTAATATGTTGTCAGAAAGGCCTACCAATTTTTCTAAACGATTTATTAAAATATCATGGTCGATTGTGTCGAATGCCGCACTCAAGTCTAAAAGGATAAGAACTGAAACTTAATCGAAATTAACTAGTTGTAATACTTACTGTTGTACTTTCTATAGCCAGACTGAAACTCTTCCATAATTAGATTTTCTTCAAGAAAAGATTTTATTTGTGTTGCGACCACCTTTTCAAGTACTTTACTAATAAATGGGAGATTAGATATCGGTCTATAATTAGCCAAATAATGTATTTATATGCACTAAATTAACAACACTTAATACAATCAGTAATATTTAGGGAACTTAATGGCTATTCAGACATCTAGTAAAATGATTTTAATGATCAGAACTGTATGAGCATTTTTAATTCTGTAAAATACTTTTGGATGGACAGAAATTCTGATCACAAATTCTACATACAGGTTCAGCAGATTTTTTTGTGTTTTATTTGAATGTCTGTTTTTCCGTAGCAGTCTATTATTGTGGTTCAATCTATTTTAGATGTTCATCTGCCCCAAAATAACAGGTTAAAACAAGCTAACTGTGGTTAGTCACTTCACACATCAGTCAGACTGAATGCTCCTGTGCAAGTGGGTGGTTTTTGGTCAGAATAAACTGCAGTGTGGTCCAAATCATTCTGTGTTACCTGCTCCACGTGACGTTTTGCGGCAACGGGTTTCCTTTAACCACACATCTGAGCTCAGATCCCGAGTGTCCGATTCTCCAGGAACCAGAATCAGCAATCAATGCATCAGGAGGATCTGAAGCACAAACACAGGCTCACATCAAGGACATTATCATTAACTAAAACTATACATATAAATGAACATTAACTCAAATAAAATAAGATATATTAATTATAATATTTTAATTCAGCTAGTTCCCAAGGAAACATTTATCATTTTTATTTCGTTTAACTTTCTCTATTAAAATAACAAACTAAAACTGAAGGGAATATACATATATTAATATAGACATAATATAGACATATTTAATCAATATTTAAAAAATAAACTAATAATAAAAAAATAAAACAAAATTACTCAAACCTTAAAAAACTTAATTTTATTTTTATTATCATCATTATCTTGAAATAAAATTAACAATAATTGAAATAAAATCAAATATATAAAAAAACTTAACCTTATTTTAATTCAGTTGGTCCCAAAGAAGCATTTCTCACTTTCATTTAGCTTAACTTGATGTACTAAAATAACTAAAACTAAAACTGAAATAAAAAAACTATATAGACATATGAAAAAAACTAATAAAAATCACACAAACAAAAAAAAAACTAAAACTTTAATGAAGATTACAATAAAAACAGAAAATATAAATATAAAAATAATGCAAAGTACTAATAATAACTATAACAGTATTTCACTGATACAAAAATAACACTAACAGGTTTCTAAATTTCATTACTTTTAAATTTAAATAACTCATTAATAAAATCTAATTAAAATGACAAAAACTCACATCAAAATCACTAAAATGTTAACTACAAATTAAAATGAAAAATAAAAATAAACTTTAAAGGCACAGTATGTAATTTGTGCTACTAGAGGGCGCATATTCAAAATAAACAAAGAAACAAAGGTGTAGTTTGATGACGCCGTGACTGAGTGTGGAATCATGGGCAGAAATCATGTTCATGAATGAGCAAATGTATGAAAGATTTATTAACGTCACTGTAGTATGAAGCAGGGTGGGGCTAAAAGCCATGGAAGCGGAAAGCAGCGGAGCTTTTATTATGCCACAGTCGACCGCTTCCGCTCATGCGAATGTGGGGTAAAGCAGCGGGTATAAGATTTCTATTCAAACTGAATAGATAAATAAATCTAGGCTACCCGCGCTAAACCCGGAAGAGCATATACTTACTTGCCGACAACCCGCCAAAATAAAAGCCTGCTGATTTTAAGTTTGAAAATGATGAAAATTCATCTTTAAAAAAAGTTAATATTAGCATTTTATTTTTAAGTTTACAATAAAATAGTTGTATTTATATTTAATACTCCCTTTTTATTTTAATAGTATTATCACACTTTATTATTTTATTAAAAAAACTAAATAAAGTGCACCAATATCATCACTACAATTAAATTTTTTTTTTATAGTTGTATTTAATGGGTTATGCACTGTGCAGTGTGAGGACCAAACCAAATCTCCAGGTTCTCTTATGAGAACCAGGCTGAAAAATGTATGTGCACCCCTGGTTAGAATGCTACTCTGTGTGTTCGTCACCTGTCTAATAAAATGCATAACATATTAAAGCGCCTTTGGCGTTTCCATGTTTTTTAACAAAATAAAACCAGAAATCGAGGGTGTATGACGTCATTGACAGGCGACGCAATGACGAGGTCCGTTACACTAGTTAAATTCATATTTCTCTGGATTTAAAATTTTTTGGAAACATTTGGAATAATCTAAGCACACGTCAACAAACGAAGTAACACTGTTCTAGTGGTTTTTGGATACTTTAATAAAAAAAACGTACATATTGTGCCTTTAATTCTAAATATTACAAACTATAATAGTGTCTCAAAGAAAAGAGCAGCATGCAAAATGTTTATTTTTGTGTCATGCAGAATACATGAAGTCACACAGCTTCTGATGTGTTTTAGGATAACTCACAGTGCACGACGAGCTCGTTGCTGATTCTATGCGGGCCGTCGAGAGCGGGATGCCACACCAGACAGTCCAGGCGCTGCTTGTTCATGCTGCGCAGCGGATGCAGGGAAAACTGCGAGGTTACGACTCCATCTTCTCCAGTGCGGTTCTGCGACTGCCCGGGAAAGTCCGTGTCCCAGGACAAACGCGGTGAAGGGTGTCCAACCGAGCGACAGGAGGCAGCTACGCGGAACGACTGGCCTTCCTGCAGAATCACCGGCTCCAGAGAAGCGATCGGCAAAACTAGTGAAGGAGAAACACAGATGAAGCACTGTGTTAAAGCATAATAACACTGCAAACTGTGGCATTTTAGAACACTGAATAGAAGTACAGTACATTAAAGTAAGATACAATAGTAATGCAAGAACTGATGAATGTATAGACAAAAATATCTAACAATAGCTGCAATAACCTGTTATAGTTTGTCAATATTCAAGTTTATGTTTATATTTTCAGTTTTAATTTTAAAGTTAATAATTTTAATGTTTTTGTCATTTTTATTAGTTTTTTTTTTTTAATCAAAAATAAGTCTATTAAAGCAATAAGCCCCAAGAAGCCGTGATTTACAGTGAATTTATAACAGCTAAGGGGTGTTGTTAGGCACGATATGTGATAAGCCCCAAGAAGCCGTGATTTACAGTGAATTTATAACAGCTAAGGGGTGTTGTTAGGCACAACGCGAAGCGTATAAATTCACCGTTATAAATTCACTGTAAACCACGGCTTCACGGGGATTACTGTTTTTATAAAACGGTTGTATAGACAAAAATATCTAACAATAGCTGCAATAACCTGTTATAGTTTGTCAATATTCAAGTTTATGTTTATATTTTCAGTTTTAATTTTAAAGTTAATAATTTTAATGTTTTTGTCATTTTTATTAGTTTTTTTTTTTTAATCAAAAATAAGTCTATTAAAGCAATAAGCCCCAAGAAGCCGTGATTTACAGTGAATTTATAACAGCTAAGGGGTGTTGTTAGGCACAACGCGAAGCGTATAAATTCACCGTTATAAATTCACTGTAAACCACGGCTTCACGGGGATTACTGTTTTTATAAAACGGTTATTCCATATACGTAGTAAGGTTTCACAAAATAAAACAGAGCAAATAAAATTGAATGATATTAATAAAAACATTATTCTTCCGCCAAACAATGTAGTTCCTCAGAAACAGTTGTTGTTGCAACAAAGTGGTTGCCGAGCATCACACAAACGTAAACAAAGGTGTATGTTACTTTGTAGAGTAATTTACAACAGCTTCGAACGTGGCTCAACCAATCAGAATCAAGGACCGGAACTATTCGTTTTATAAATAGTTTTATATATTGTAAAATATATAGCCTCTATATATTACAACTTATAACATATATATTTTAAGGCAAGACAGTAATAGATAATCACCAGTTAATTAATCACAGTACATTACGACAATTGTCTTTTATTACAACTTTTCTGAAATGTTGTGTTTAAATGATGCATTATCTAATTACAGATGCACTAATTTGCATACATTGAACACTGGATAAAGCCAGGATCAAAATTCCTTTTTGATTTTGTTGATATATTAGAGTTAAAGGTTTTCACAGAGGTGATTTTGGATTTCTCTTTTTATCACTCCTTAAATCAGAAAATACTGTCAAAAGACAGAAAAAATAAATTTTCGCCATGTTTTAGGAATAAAATGTTATATAAATCAGTGTGAATGATATATGAACAATCCCCTCAGTAAAAACCTTCAGAATACAGAGAGGAAAAAACCCTAAGTTTTGGTGTATGTAAGTGCTGCTGAAGTGGAGAAACAAACCTCACAGCCTTTAAAGATATGCATTTTCGCCATGTTTTAGGAATAAAATGTTATATAAATCATTGTGAATGACATATTGCTTTTGTGCTCCAGGGACACATATAATGGTATCTGTAACTTATAGTTACCCAAAGGTAGGGTAACTTATAATTAATCAGTTAACAGTTTTTACTGTACAAATATTTTTTTTTTTACAGCGTATTACTTCCTGGAGTGCTACACGACAGAGCAATTACAAAAGCAAAGTTTTTTAAAACTGGTTAGTTTAGCAGAAATACAAAAACATGTTGATTTTGTAGCTTACTGCATATTAACTGTTTAACAGACCTTCCTTTAGCAAACAGAAGTGAAATGAAGCTTGATAAAATCAGGTGAAATTTGAAAAGAGGGGATCTTACTCCAGACAGTCAGACTGATTTGTCTCTCGAAGTTTCCGGAGGGAAAGATGGAGACGTGGCAGGTGGATGTGGCCTGATCGGCCTTCTTTGTGTTCAGAATCAGCAGCGTGGAGTCGACGGTCGGGTCGGAGCTCTCGAACTGAACACGATTCAGAAAATCAGGAGACGCTGAAATAAAACAACGGAAGTAGAACATCACATTCAATTAGAGGGAAATTCTCAGGACACTCATGTCAAAAACAACACGAAATAAACAAATGGTTGTCTTTTTTTTCAATTCCTGGTCCTTCTTTGAACGTCCTATCTGGAAATCACATGCAAACTTCAGTATGTGTGATATCACATTGCCGTTTGGTAAATGTCAGTGTAATGTGAATCCACTGAAACCAAGTCGATTCTCTTGAGCTCTTATCGTTTCATCAGAAGTCTTGTTTCATCAAAGACACTGAGAATCACCAGAAGACTTTTTGCTGCTTATACAAAAGCTGCAGGTTCAATCCAAATTACAGGTGACCTGTAAAATCCTGTCAACATACACACATAACATAACAAACTAAGTAATATCATTAAAAAAAAACTTCATCACTTGAAATAAATTACAGGCAAATGTTAACTGAATTAAAAAAAGTAAAAAATAAAATAAGTTTAATTTTTAATGTTTTGTCAATTTTTTCTCATTTTCATTTCGTTTAACGACATGTAACATAACTGAAAATAAAATGAAAATCAATAAAAACTATACAGACATTTAAAAAGAAAATGTCAAAAACTAAATTATTAAAATGTTAAAATTAAAACGAAAACAGAAATGATAAAAATAAAAACTAATACACAAAAAAAAAAACTTTAAAAACTTATTTTATTTTAGATCATTTTATTTTTCATTTTCATTTAGTTTAACTTGATGTACTAGAATAACTAAAACTAAAATAAAAACTATATAGACTTTTTTTTAAATAAAACAACTAACAAAAATGACAAAACCATAAAAAATTACTTTAAAATTAAAATTAATAGAATATATAAAAACAAAAACTATAGTCTCTATAGTCTACTATAATAGTATCTCAGATATTACTAAGATAACACCGTTTCAAACCAAGTATTGTTCTTTCATGCAACCACAAAAGAAGTTAACAGGATATACAAGTTATATTCCGATCATTTCTTTTGCTCTTTTCCATTCCCTGGTGGCCACAGCTCAAGCTTCACAGTGAAAACATGCTAAAATTGGGTCTGTTATTCACACAAATGATGATCACATGACTTCAGAAGACGTGGAATATAGCGTTTAAGTTATATCAGCTACTGTTATGATATTTTATGCAGCATTTATGCTGCTTTTCGGAGCAACCCCAGTCCTCATTCACTGCCATTGTATGCAAAAGAGCAGCACAAGCTCCTCTGTGTTTCACAGAAGAAAGAAAGTCATACAGGTTTGAGCTGATATGAGAGTGCGTAAATAATGACAGAATATTTAGTTTTTGGGGGAATTAAAGCAATGCACTTTAACACAGACGGCAGGTGTGAGTCGGCTCAGATAAAAGAGATGAACACAATGCACCATTGAAAATATTCGTCATGACAAACGTCTCCAGGTGTCAGAACACAATGCATGCGAGACAGTTTCCATTTAACAAAACTGCTGGGGGGGGAATTATGATTGTGTCTGTTTGTGCTGGGTGAATGAATCACCAAAACACACCAGTGCTATTTTAGTATCATTTAGATACTATTATAGTTATTAATATTTAATAAATACTTTGTAATACTTTTACATTATTTTTTATTTAATACATATTTTGAATTCGTTTTTATTTTTTATAATTTCCATTTTCAATAAAATTTTACCGTTTTAGTAGTGTGTTTTTGACATTTTTATTCATCTATATAGTTATTAAATTCTTTTTCAGTTTCACTTTTAGTTATTTTAGATCCATATTTTACATCCAGTTACACTAAATGAAAATGAGAAATGTTGCCTTGGCAACTAGCTGAAATAAAATAAAACAAACAAACATTTTAAATGTCTGAAATTACTGAACTCATTTCAGTTTATTTAAATTCAAGTAAATTAATTTCAAGTGCAATTTTAGTATCTGTGATGTACTATTATCATTTTTATTAGTTTTTCTTTTTATGATTTTTGTTTTCATTTTAATCTTAGTAAAATTTTTAGTAATTTGTTTGATCATTTTTATTCGTTTTTTTTAATATGTCCATATAATTTTTAGTCACTTTTAGTTAATTCAGTATCAAATGAAACTAAATGAAAATTAGAAATGTTGTAGCTAAAATAAAATAAGTTCATGTTATAGTATATTTCATTTATTCTATCTATTCAGAATTTGATTTATTATATTTTATTTATAAATTTCATTTATTTAATTTCAAGTAACAAAAATTATTTGCATATTAGTTTCATTTTAGCATCAATGAAAAACTATTAGTTTTTTCATATTTTGATATGACTGGTTTTCTGTTTTCATTTTAAGTTTAGCTAAAGTTTTAGTAATTTTGTAGATTTTTTTTGTCATTTTCATTAGTTTTTATAGTTAGTATTATTTTTTTTTATTTACATTTTATTTATTTTATTAAGAATTTAATAGTTTTCATACATTTTATTTTATTTCAGTTAGCACTTATTTTATTTCAAGCAACAAAAATGTTTTTAGCTTTGTTTAGTGAACTATAATAACCATGGAACACGTCTAGTTCTCACACACAACATATTTCAGCCCAAAATCACGAGAAAAGAAAACGAAGCCTGTTTTGAGGACCATTAAAATTTTCTGCATTGTGAAACCTGAGCCAGAAACATTCCTAACAGGTTTTGTGAGATTCACTCAACTAGTCTGTGTTTGTAAATGGTGCAAACACACACAAACACACACCTTCAGGTCCTTCAGTAAAGTGTCCTATGATGATCTGTTCTCGTTCTCCTCCTGGTTTCTCTCTGTACCAGGTCACTTGCACCAGCTTCTCGTCGCCCTTCACCGTGAAGCGGCAGGGCATCCGGGTCTGTGTGCCGGAGAACGAGCGCAGGGCCAGAGACGGAGACGGCTCGATAAACTCACTGTGAACACAGCCTGAGACATAAAGAGACAGTGTGAACATCTGCAAACAGCAGTGAATGGATTTACTATTAGACATGAGGTGAGGGCCGAAGACGGTTAATAATAAACCCATGCTATCATGATCCCTCTTGCCCTACAAACATGTCACAAAAAACCAAGGACGTTCCCATGCAGCGCAATGAGAGAGTTACAGATGTGTGACCGGTCCCAAAAAATGCAAATAATAAAATACATTCCATATTGTTTGTTGTTCACATCAAATGAACAATTTATTTAACCTTTTGACAACATTTGTAAAAAAAAAAAAAAAAAATCTTAAGTTTGCATGTTGTTGTTTTTTTATCATATTTGTGACCCTGGAGCACAAAACCAGTCGTAAGGGTACATTTTTTTAAATTGAGATTTATAAATCATCTAAAAGCTGAATAAATAAGCTTTCCATTGATGTATGGTTTGTTAGGATAGAACAATATTTGAAAATCTATCAAATGAAGTTCTTAGCAATGCATATTACTAATCAAAAATTAAGTTTTGATATATTTAGGACATTTACAAAATATCTTCATGGAACATGATCTTTACTTAATATCCTAATGATTTTTGGTATTAAAGAAAAATCAATAATTGTGACCCTTACAATGTATTGTTGGTTATTGCTACAAATATCCCCCAGCAACTTAACACTGCTTTTGTGCTGCAGGGTCACATATATGTACTTCTGCTGCTTGTGATGTAAATCAGTGAGATCTTTCTAACAGTGCAGCAGATACTGACATGAAATGATCTAAATATCAGTCGTGGCTCTATATCTCCAGTAATAATAAGATGAGATTGAAATGCTCCAAACATATAAAGCAGTGATGGAGAGCTGAAGAAATAAAGGCTCCTCAGAAGATGTGAGATGTTCTGGAGGCTTGTGAAGATCATTCCTCCGCTGAGGAACAGTGAACGTAAAGCTTCTGGAAACAAACGCTCCTCAAAAGATCAGATTTGAGACTCTAAAACATGATTGATGGAGAATCAAGTAAAGCTGAGCTGCTTCAGTGTAGTAAGTGTTCATCTGGAGATATTACTGCACTTATTCTGACGCTTACTTGATCAAAACCAGTCAAGATTTGACTCGTGAAGCTCCAGCTACAGTTACACTAAAAGAGCTTTGACTGGATAAAACACTCTAAGTTAAGTCTTAAGTATAAATCTATAAAATGAATGTCTATTAACAGCTCAAATTAGAAATATTGAGTTAATATTGAGATCTCTGACATTTGATGGCAATCTTAGCACAGTTTGAGACACTCTGGAGATCTCTTGTGCATTTTATACTCTGTTGTTGGCTTTGGATTTAAGTTTAAGGACATTTCTGCTCATTTTGCATGATTGTGAACTATTTTGGGCCTCCACTTCATGTCCAATGTAAAATCATCCTGAATCAAAACCAGATGAGAAACTCTGGACCAGACACTCGTCTTTCAAAGTCAACAAAACGAGACAGAAAGCAGAAGACAGTGAGACATAGTGAGAGAATGTCATCTTGTAGTTCTGGTTATTGTTTGTTCTCGTCTCAGCCGACAGAAACACTCAACATACACTGACACACCACATGTTCACTTATTTCCTCCATGTCAGCCATAAATGAATGAGTAATGGTTTTTGAAGCTGGTTTAACTTTAATTACAGCAGAAAAGAATGTCACTGCACCACATAGCAGATCAATCACACAAACACACACTCTGGGCTAACATTTCATTCTGACTCATATCCAGCTACTATACTATTTTTATTCACCTTTTACTTCACTAAAAATGCAGCATGAAACACACAATAAAGTACATAAAAAGAACAAATGTGCTGACAAAGAAATGACTGAAGTAAATGTGCCCTGATTTTAATGACGAGCTTTTCTTACCCATCAATCTGAAGCCGAGCACACTGATGAGGGCCAGAAGTTTCGTCATGCTGCTGGTTTATTCTGCCAAGATATTGCTCTGCTGTTCCTCAACACATCTCCTCATGTTCTCACCCGCTCCTTCTGTTAATCCATCTTAAACTGTGCTCAGAAAATCCACGTTAGTCAGCATAACAAAGAAAGTATGCGAGATGAAGCAGCAGTTCTGTCACGAAACATGAGCTGAATGTCTAGGGAAGGACTCCGAGGCTGATAATCTCATGATTGAGCTCCGTTCTAACGCGCTCAGGTGAGCTTCACACACACCTGTCCTGCAGGTTCACCTAGGCCCCGCCCACCTGTGTGTGTGTGTGTGTGCGTGTATGTGTGTGTGTGTGTGTGTGTGTGTGTGTGTGTGTGTGTGTGTGTATGTGTGTGTTAAATGATCTATTCTTTAAGGATAAATATGTCATCAGAAAGTGAGCTAAATCTGGATATTGGAGTTTGAGTTAATCAGTCATAACTTGTTTTATATCAAAGACAATAGTGCGTCTTTATTTAGTTAATGTGAGCCCAGCTAACAAGGTTATGAATAAACATTCTCTAGTAATGTTCATTTAGAGTTATCTGGTCATTAACGTTCTCAAAATGTTATTTAGACATCATTCATGGAATGTTTATTCCTGAAATGTTTTTTTAGTCGAACGTTCAGCTAATATTTTTTGTTACTTGTTTCAGGACATTAAAAAAAAAATCTAAAGTAATGTTTCCATAATGTTTGGAAAATGATCAAATGGAATGTTCCCTTAAGGTTCACATAACCAAGAAAAATGTTTTAAAAATCGAATGTTGTAAACCTTCCGAGAATGTGCAGAAATATGACCTAATGGGAATGTTAGCTAAGTGTTCTTAGAACTGTTTTTACAAATGAGGATGTCTTCAAAAATGATAGCTGGATGTGTGTGTGTGTGTCTGTGTGTGTGTGAGTGAGTGAGTGAGAGTGTGTGTGTGTGTGTGTGTGTGTGTGTGTGTGTGTGTGCGTGTGTGTGTGTGTGTGTGTGTGTGAGTGAGAGTGAGAGTGTGTGTGTGTGTGTGTGTGTGTGTGTGTGTGTGTGTG
>NW_015505560.1:573525-573854 GCF_001515645.1 Sinocyclocheilus grahami | reverse complement strand
GCCCATGTGTTGTTTCTCTTTTTTTCCATCACACTCCTCTGAGTGTGTGTGTGTGTGTGTGTGTGAGTGTGAGTGAGTGAGAGTGTGTGTGTGTGTGTGTGAGTGAGAGAGAGTGTGTGTGTGTGTGCGTGTGTGTGTCCGTGCGTGTGAGTGTGTGTGCGTGAGTGTGTGTGAGTGTGTGTGTGTGCATGTTTATGTGGTTTATGAGGACACAAATTTGTATAATAACATGGGTATGACCTATGGAGAGTCCCCATAAACCATAAAAACAAACCTGTGTGTGTGTGTGTGCGTGCGAGTGTGTGTGAGTGTGTGTGTGTGTGTGTGTG
>NW_015505560.1:565159-573368 GCF_001515645.1 Sinocyclocheilus grahami | reverse complement strand
TGTGAGTGTGTGTGTGTGTGTGTGAGTGTGTGTGTGTGTGCGTGCGTGCGAGCGTGTGAGTGTGTGTGTGTGTGTGTGTGTGTGTATAAAAGTATTTATAATGTACATTGTAATGCATTATATCATTTCATTAATACTTGTAACCAAAGTTAAAATGCATTATAATATTTGGTTTGTCTGTCATGTGTTTTCATACATTATACTTTCTAAAGGTGTAACAATGAATATATAAAAGTCAAGTCACCTTTATTTCTACAGTGCTTTATACAGTACTGATTGTGTCAAAGCAGCTTTACAGAGTCAAACAGAACAATAGTATGTCAATAATGCAAGAGCATTATAGTAAAATTACTAACTGTGGTTACAATTATTCATAAGACCATACAGTGCACTACGAGGCTAAATTAATGCATTAAAACTACATATATAATGCATCATATATGAAGGCTTTAAGTGTTACTGTTTTTCTTTTTTAAACTGTAAAAATGCAGAACATTCTCTGTTAGTGCTTGATTTTAGTATTTATAATAACTGTATGTAAAAGTAATACGTCCATATTTAGATAACTAAGTAAATGTGTGCATGCATGTGTGTTTGTGTTTTTAATAGCTCTCTGTGGTCAGCTGAAGAACAAGAAACAGAAATGCGACAATAGAATCAGCAGAAACAAAACCCAGAGACAAGTGAACCCACCTCTGAGAAAGCTTTATCTCCAGACGAACGCATCTGAGAACAAACAACCAGTGAACATTACTTTCATCATCAGAGAAATTCAGTTCAACATCAAAAACATATTCCCTTCATAACTCAAAATCTAAATGTACATTGAAGGCCGTGTCACAGAATTGAGGTATTTTTAATTTAATCGTGCAAACGAAGTTTTGGGATTTTAACAAACTGAAAATAAGCAGGTCCGTGAACTCAAATGTAGATTTCAGTGTAATCTAGAATGCAGTATTTTTTTAGGTGTTGTTCACCGTTCAAAACTGCACTGAGAAAGTATTTAAATCCCAATTGAATTACTACATTTAAATTGAATATGTTCATGAAAACATGAACTGAAAGTTGAAGCTTGAAGAAAATAGATTGATATTTTATGGAAAGGACGATAAAGAGGAGGAAGACTGATTGTGATAAAGAAATTCCCTTTTTATATTCTGCATTTATTTAAATTATAGGCTTTTATTTCGTTTATTTATTTATTTTCACATACAAATACAATAAAATAAATTCACCTTGCCTTTAATGGGGACCTCAGTCATTTGGTAGAGATTCATAATTTAAAAAAAAATGCCTATAAAAATGTTTAATATTGCTTGAAGGCATCTGTGCTCCAATGAACTACAAAATGCAAGGAAATAATGTTTTTTTTATTTTTATGGGTGCATCCAATTAAAGTGTTAATTCAGGGCATGGCAAGTGTGGATTTTCTTGCCAAAATATGTTGTCAATAGATTAATAATTAGATTTATATTCATCTTACTAGTAAACACATTTCTTTTAGTCACCATAAAGGTCATTTATTCTATAAATGGGTGGAAAATGACACTAAATGTCTTGATGAAGTGTCACCTTTAATCTGCAGTAGAGGACGGTCAGAACAATGCCGTAAACGATCAGAATCCCGTCCAGAATGTAACACACTCCTCCATCCTGCTGCGCAGCTGACAAACAACAAGATCTTTCACACAACAGCTTCAACAAATGCCATCCACGTGAAAAAGCGTTATCGTAATACAAGTAAATAAATAATTCATCACTGTATATACATTTATAATGATTCAATAAACATGCTTAATGTTAAATGTTTAAAGCAATATATTATAATGTTTAAATATTTAAAACAATTATAAATGTTTAGATGCTTAAAGCATACACTCTAAACAATGCTGGGTTGTTTCAACCCAACTTTGGGTCAAATATGGGCTAACCCAGCCGTTGGGTTACATTTTTACATTACATTTTTAACCCAAAAGTTGGGTTGAAACAACCCAGCATTTTTTAGAGTGTAGTTTTTAATGCACCCAATGCACACAGTTGTAAATGAATTCATAAAAATCGAATTCACTCTCATTAATTAGTAATATAGCTCAAATTAAATTAAATTGATTCAAAATGACTATGTATTTGTTTAATGCGGAACAGGAAGAGGTGGTTTAATTTGACCTTTTTCTAAACAAACGTTGACACGTTTCTGTTACAGATGTGTCGTCAGGATTTCTCGGGGGGTTCTGTGTCGGATAAAGTTTGATTGGATCTGATCTTACCGACTCGTCCGGCGTTGAGCAGGAGAATCAGACAGACGTCCAGCGACTGCATCTTTCCTCTGAAATGACAGACAGAGGGAGAGTCAAGCAGAAATGAGTGAAGAGGAAGAGTGAACCATGGCAGTAAAAAAAAGGTTCATTTAACAGGAAGCTGTGGGTTGACACGAAGTGTCCGAAATACACACACGCACATACACTGACATACATGCAATTTCACACCAGCGTCCTTTTTTTCTCTTTTTTTACGTCTCATGCACACACAACACTGAAAGCAGAGCACGAGTCCTTCCTGTTTCTCAGAGAAGTGAGGAGCGTTTCAGACAAATGACTGGAAAAGAGCTGCTGATTTCTGCCATCACAGAGGACGGCTAACGTTTCCAAACTACAGGGATTTTCATCCTTGTTTTCCAATACAAATATCCGAACATTCTTTAATCGGCTATAAAGAACTAGAGAAGCAAAATTAAAATTACATTTAAAATTGAACAAAATGAAGCGAGTTTGTGCTTCAAATTAGAAGAATATCTGCCAGTGGGCTCAGAAAAATATGCATAATTTAAAACTAGATTATTATTGGCTGATCATTTTGTTTCCAGAAAACTATACTTCTTATTTTCTGTCAAAAAGGAAAAACATAAATTTTTGCAACAAACAGGCCACCAAAAATATCTGTTGCTAGGGTGTTGCTATGGGGTTGCTAGGGAGTTCTGGGTGGTTGTTATGATGTGGCTGGTTGTCAGGGAGTTGCTATGGGGTTCTACTTTATCTATAGTTACTGTATCTTCGCTACGTGTACTGCATTAGGCTAACCGAGACTTGTCATTTGCACTTATATATTGTTGCTCTTTTGTTAGTTTTGACTGCTTTTATTGTGCTCTTTTGTAAGTCGCTTTGGATAAAAGCGTCTGCTAAATGACTAAATGTAAATTGGGTTGCTGGGGTGTTCTGTATGGTTTCTATAAGGTTGCTAGGATGTATGTGGTTGTCAGGGAGTTGCTATGGGGCTGCTAGAATGCTCTGAGTGGTTGTTTTGAGGTTGCTAAGATGCTCTGGGTGGTTGCTATGAAATTGCTAGGATGTGGGTGGTTGTCAGGGTGTTGCTATGGGGTTGCTAGAGTGTTCTGGGTGGTTGCTATGAGGTCGCTAGGATGTGGGTGGATGTCAGGGAGTTCCTATAGGGCTGCTAGGATGTTCTGGGTGGTTGCTATGAGGTTGCTAGGACGTGGGTGGTTGTCAGGGTGTTGCTGTGAAGTTGCTAGAATGTTCTGGGTGGTTACTATGGTTGTCAGTGAGGTACTGTGTGGTTGCTAGAGAGTTCTAGGGGGTTGCTGTGAGGTTGCTAGGATGTAGGCGGTCATCAGGGGGTTGATATGGGGTTGCTATGAGATTGCTAGAATGTAGGTGGTTGTCAGGGAGTTGCTATGAGGTTGCTAGAGTGTCCTAGATGGTTGCTATGGTTGTCAGTGAGGTACTGTGTGGTTGCTAGAGAGTTCTAGGGGGTTGCTGTGAGGTTGCTAGGATGTAGGCGGTCATCAGGGGGTTGATATGGGGTTGCTATGAGATTGCTAGAATGTAGGTGGTTGTCAGGGAGTTGCTATGAGGTTGCTAGAGTGTCCTAGATGGTTGCTATGGTTGTCAGTGAGGTACTGTGTGGTTGCTAGAGAGTTCTAGGGGGTTGCTGTGAGGTTGCTAGGATGTGGGTGGTTGCCAGGGAGTTGCTATGAGTTTGCTAGAGTGTTCTAGGTGGTTGCTATGAAGTTGCTAGGATGTGGGTGGTTGTCAATGAGGTACTGTTGGGTTGTTAGAGAGTTCTAGGGGTTTGCTATGAGGTTGCTAGGGTGTGGGTGGTTGTCAGGGTGTTGCTATGATGTTGCTAGAGTGTTCTGGGTGGTTGCTATGCGGTTGCTAGGATGTGGGTGGTTGTCAATGAGGTACTGCTGGGTTGTTAGAGAGTTCTAGGGGTTTGCTATGAGGTTGCTAGGGTGTGGGTGGTTGTCAGGGTGTTGCTATGATGTTGCTAGAGTATTTTGGGTGGTTGCTATGATGTGGGTGGTTGTCAATGAGGTACTGTGGGGTTGCTAGAGAGTTCTAGGGGGTTGCTAGGGTGTGGGTGGTTGTCAGGGTGTTGCTATGATGTTGCTAGAGTGTTCTGGGTGGTTGCTATGATGTGGGTGGTTGTCAATGAGGTACTGCTGGGTTGTTAGAGAGTTCTAGGGGGTTGCTACGAGATTGCTAGTGGGTGGTTGTCAGGGTGTTGCTATGATGTTGCTAGAGTGTTCTGGGTGGTTGCTATGATGTGGGTGGTTGTCAATGAGGTACTGTGGGGTTGCTAGAGAGTTCTAGGGGGTTGCTAGGGTGTGGGTGGTTGTCAGGGTGTTGCTATGTGGTTGGTAGAATATTCAAGTTCATCCTCAAGTCTCTGAGACTTTCTGCTCATGTTTTGCTCATTTCAGCAGCTGTCTGGTGAAAATCACTCATCTGATCACTTAGTAAATGAACACCAGTAATTACCCACAATTCAAGGATCTACAGTATCTCACTGATATTGATGAATAAATCACATAAACACAATCTATAGGATCATTCATATTACTGTAGTGAATACAGCAGGAAAGCTAATGAGAAGTAGTCTTGTTTGTGATTCAAGATTAAGGCAGGTTCACACTGCCCTCTGCTGGAGATGTTTATGTATAAAATGAAATTTTATGTAAATTAAAATGAATACACTTTTGGGAATAACACATAAAATGACCATATTACCTGACAGATATCAGAAGATCAATCCACCAGTTTCAAATCAAAGCTGCAATGAGGACATTAAATGCTGGATGTGTCTCTGCTAAATGAAAATAAAACATAAGCACTAGACACTGAACCAAAGACATGAAGATCAAACCATACTGTTAATGTTCATTCATATTGACTATAACTATATGAATTATTTATCAACTTGATGAAAGTCAACAGATGAAAAAATGTATGAATTATACATGCATGAGTGAACTTGTTTCACATGTCACGTTTATGATTTCTTACAAAACAATAATGAAATTACTTTTAAAATATTTTCATTTTAAATGCACATATTAAATCCATATATCACATTTATGTTTATATAACACAATTATGAAATAAATGTATATAATTAATATAATAAAGGGGTGAAATCAGGTAAATTGGGACACATTTATCATTGAAATGACTGGGGGAAATGTACCAATTAACCTAAATTCACCATAAATATTGAATTATTAATATTTTAAATATTACTAAAATGTTTTTGCGATTATATTATTTTATATTAAAAAAATTAATAAAATATTAATTTGTCAATTTGTTCTTTTGCTTTTGAAAAATATAATATAATAATATAAATGAAACAATATTTGTGACCAAGACACTTTTTCATAAGACAGCTTTGCCTGAATGCTGCATTTGTTTTCACAATCTTTTTGAGTGTATTTTAAGTTGATGAGCATAAAGTTTATTTTCAATAATAATAACTTCACAGTTTAAGCAGACAAAGCTAAATGAAACTCTGGAAAAGAAAGTCATGTTTATTCAGGTTCTCAAGGCATCAGTTTCACAGAGAAAAACAATGACATCATTGATCAAACAGCTTCGAGTTCAACAGACAAACGCAGTTAATTTGGTTGTTTGAAGCTCCACGTCTCTCGACTGGAAACATGAGCGACTCATCGAGGACAGTCTTCAGTTATGACCAGACAGACAGTTTTACATTCCCAAATAAAAAGATCCACATCGAGATGAAGGTTTAATTAAACTCAGTAAGCTATTGCACATTCTCACTGCATTTATTTTTGTACACACACACACACACTCTCAAGACACAGACACACACACACACACCCACACTCACTCCCACAGGTTTGTTTTTGTGAAAAGTGGGGACTCTCCATAGGCATAATGGTTGTTATACTGTACAGACCGTATATTCTATTGCCCTACACCAACCCTACCCCTAAACCTACCCCTCACAGGAGTCACTCACTCACAGACACACACACTCACTCACTCACTCACTCACAGACACACACACTCTCTCACACTCACACACTCACACACACCAACACTCTCTCACACACCAACACTCTCTCTCTCACACACTCACTCATACACACACTCACTCATTCACACTCACTCACACACACACAGACACACGCACTCACTCACTCACTCACTCACAGACACACACACTCACACACACACACACACACTCACTCACACACACACACTCACACACTCACACACACACACTCTCACTCAGACACACACACTCTCTCACTCAGACACACACACTCTCTCACTCAGACACACACACTCTCTCACTCAGACACACACACTCTCTCACTCAGACACACACACTCTCTCACTCAGACACACACACTCTCTCACTCAGACACACACACTCTCTCACTCAGACACACACACTCTCTCACTCAGACACACACACTCTCTCACTCAGACACACACACTCACTCACACTCACACACTCTCTCACACTCACAGACACACACTCACTCACAGACACACACTCACTCACTCACAGACACACACTCACTCACTCACAGACACACACTCACTCACTCACAAACACACACTCACTCACTCTCACAAACACACACACTCACTCTCACACAAACACACACTCACTCACTCTCACGCAAACACCTCAACACTCACTCACAGACACACACTCACTCACAGACACACACACACACACTATCACTCACAGACACAGACTCAGACTCACACACACACTTATTCTCATCTTAAACACTTAAAATCAGCTTTTAGTTTTGTGCCCGTCCATGTCATGATCAGAAAAAACATCTGGAATTATAAAAAAAAGACAAAAAAAATATGAACAACTTTCCAGGAGAGTCCAGACCAGTTCAGACCAACAAGAATCCGGTCAGATTTGAATAAATTAGTCGTGAACTGAAGTGTGTTTCTGTGTTGTAGGGATTATGAATGAATGAATGAGCGGCTGGAGATTCTGGACTCTGGATTTGTTCTGTAGGTCAGTAGGTCGTCGCGGGCGTTTCACGGGCGGAGCTAAACAGAAGCTCCGCCTTCGAGCTGATGAAGTACGTAACCAATAGAGACAGCAGCAGCACGGCCACGCCCACCCCCAGTGTTAACATCTATCAGACAAACACAGAGGGAGAAAAATAAATCACCCAGGTCGCATTTCACCTCAAGACTAAAGCAGGAAAAAAAAAAAAAAGGAAAGAAAAGATATTTTTTACACATATTTTAGGTTCATTAAAATGTGTGTGTATTATGCCATTATTTACATGACAATTAAACATAACAAACAAACCCCAGATTCTCATTACTGTAATCCAAAACATTACTTACTATATTTACTCTATTGAGAATATTATGGATTTAAAAAAAAATTTAATTAGCATAATCAGTGTCAAATATGCTAAAAAAAATGCAGTATGCATAATTTATTTAGTCTTTTAATTAAGGTGTGAAATATGACAGATATGTATTTGATATGTTTTGGGTGCTTCACCTTTTCAGAAGTAAAACTAAATTATTATAGATCAAAATAAATCTGATTTCTGTAAAGTGTAAGGTGACTGTGACTCATTTTAGTATCATTGAGATACTATTATATTTATTTATTATTAATATATTGAATTTGTTTTTATTTGATTTTTTAAAGTTTTAGTAATTTTGTTGAGTTTTCTGTCATTTTTATTATTTTATAAACATGTCCATTTGTGACCCTGGACCACAAAACCAGTCATAAGGGTCCATTTTCTGAAGCTTTCCATTGATGTATGGTTTGTTAGGAGAGGACAATATTTGAAAATCTGGAATCTGAGGGTGCAAAAAAATCTAAATATTGAGAAAATCATCTTTAAAGTTGTTCAAATGAAGTTCTTAGCAATGCATATTACTAA
>NW_015505560.1:562729-565118 GCF_001515645.1 Sinocyclocheilus grahami | reverse complement strand
ACACACACTCACTCACTCACAGACACACACTCACTCACTCACAAACACACACTCACTCACTCTCACAAACACACACACTCACTCACTCACAGACACACACTCACTCACTCACAAACACACACTCACTCACTCTCACAAACACACACACTCACTCACTCACAGACACACACTCACTCACAGACACACACTCACTCACAGACACACACTCACTCACTCACACACTCACTCACAGACACACACACACACACTATCACTCACAGACACAGACTCAGACTCACACACACACTTATTCTCATCTTAAACACTTAAAATCAGCTTTTAGTTTTGTGCCCGTCCATGTCATGATCAGAAAAAACATCTGGAATTATAAAAAAAAGACAAAAAAAATATGAACAACTTTCCAGGAGAGTCCAGACCAGTTCAGACCAACAAGAATCCGGTCAGATTTGAATAAATTAGTCGTGAACTGAAGTGTGTTTCTGTGTTGTAGGGATTATGAATGAATGAATGAGCGGCTGGAGATTCTGGACTCTGGATTTGTTCTGTAGGTCAGTAGGTCGTCGCGGGCGTTTCACGGGCGGAGCTAAACAGAAGCTCCGCCTTCGAGCTGATGAAGTACGTAACCAATAGAGACAGCAGCAGCACGGCCACGCCCACCCCCAGTGTTAACATCTATCAGACAAACACAGAGGGAGAAAAATAAATCACCCAGGTCGCATTTCACCTCAAGACTAAAGCAGGAAAAAAAAAAAAAAGGAAAGAAAAGATATTTTTTACACATATTTTAGGTTCATTAAAATGTGTGTGTATTATGCCATTATTTACATGACAATTAAACATAACAAACAAACCCCAGATTCTCATTACTGTAATCCAAAACATTACTTACTATATTTACTCTATTGAGAATATTATGGATTTAAAAAAAAATTTAATTAGCATAATCAGTGTCAAATATGCTAAAAAAAATGCAGTATGCATAATTTATTTAGTCTTTTAATTAAGGTGTGAAATATGACAGATATGTATTTGATATGTTTTGGGTGCTTCACCTTTTCAGAAGTAAAACTAAATTATTATAGATCAAAATAAATCTGATTTCTGTAAAGTGTAAGGTGACTGTGACTCATTTTAGTATCATTGAGATACTATTATATTTATTTATTATTAATATATTGAATTTGTTTTTATTTGATTTTTTAAAGTTTTAGTAATTTTGTTGAGTTTTCTGTCATTTTTATTATTTTATAAACATGTCCATTTGTGACCCTGGACCACAAAACCAGTCATAAGGGTCCATTTTCTGAAGCTTTCCATTGATGTATGGTTTGTTAGGAGAGGACAATATTTGAAAATCTGGAATCTGAGGGTGCAAAAAAATCTAAATATTGAGAAAATCATCTTTAAAGTTGTTCAAATGAAGTTCTTAGCAATGCATATTACTAATCAAAAATTAAGTTTTGATATATTTACGGTAGGAAACTTACAAAATATCTTCATGGAACATGATCTTTACTTAATATCCTAATGATTTTTGGCATAAAAGAGAAATGTATAATTGTGACCCATACAATGTATTGTTGGCTATTGCTACAAATATCCCCCAGCGACTTAACACTGCTTTTGTGCTCCAGGGACACATATAGTTTTTATTATTATTTTATTTCAGTTTTAGTGCATCAAATTAATCTAAACGAAGGTGAAACATGTTGCTTTGACTAGTTAAAGTTTATTATATTTGATTTGATTTCAGTTGAAGTGTATTTTATTTTAAGAAATGGAAATGTTTTTGTGGTTTAGTTTCGGTGAACTCTACGAGCCCCGGCTGAGTTACCTCCAGTTCTCTGCTGGCCACCAGAAAGATGCGCGCTCGGATGCTCTTCCAGCGGGACTCGGTCCATGTGGAATAATTTGGAGAGCCGTACTCCAGAAGCTCGAAGGCGGGAGAGACGGCTTTGGAGAGACGCACAGACGCTCGGACGCAGAACGGCTCTCCGGTGTTGTTGACTGACGCCGGACCCGACACCCAGAAATACGAGAACAACTGAGAGAGAGCAGACACAGAGCATCAGAGCAGGGCATTCTGGGAAACACAGGCGAAATAACTATTTAAAAAAATTACTTTATCATTTTTCACTTGTCCACCACCTTATTATACATATATCCAACTGTACCCATATACATATATGCACATAAAACCAAAAATAATTAATATAAAAGTAACAATAAAATGAAATAAATAAAAATAATTAATTTAAAAACAACTTTTTTTTTTAAATTACTTATTTTTCATTTGTCCACCACCTTATTATTTATATATATATATATATATATATATATATATATATATATATATATATAAACAAATATATCTGTATACACACACACA
>NW_015505560.1:559242-561526 GCF_001515645.1 Sinocyclocheilus grahami | reverse complement strand
CACCGGAAAGATGCGCGCTCGGATGCTCTTCCAGCGGGACTGTGGAATAATGGAATAATTTGGAGAGCCGTACTCCAGAAGCTCGAAGGCGGGAGAGACGGCTTTGGAGAGACGCACAGACGCAGAACGGCAGAACGGCTCTCCGGTGTTGTTGACTGACGCCGGACCCGACACCCAGAAATACGAGAACAACTGAGAGAGAGCAGACACAGAGCATCAGAGCAGGGCATTCTGGGAAACACAGGCGAAATAACTATTTAAAAAAATTACTTTATCATTTTTCACTTGTCCACCACCTTATTATACATATATCCAACTGTACCCATATACATATATGCACATAAAATTTTATTTCTCCCCCCCCTTATTATATATATATATATATATATATATATATATATATATATATATATATATATAAACAAATTTACCTGTATACACGTACACACATAAAAGAAAAAACAATTAATATAAAAATAATAAAATAAATAAAAACAATTGACAACATTAAAAATAACTGTATTTTTAAATATTACATTTTTCATTTGTCCACCACCTTATTATGTCCACGCACATAAAACCATAAATAATTCATATAAAAAATTTTTTTCAAAAAATTAATATTTTTTAAATTTGTATTTTGTCTACCTCCTTATATGTATATCCAACTTTACCTACGTGTATATATATATATATATACACACACACACACAGTGGGTACGGAAATTTCCGTACCCACTGTATGTATATATATATATATATATATATATGCACATAAAAGTTAAATAATGAATATAAAATTAATAATAAATATATAAAAATAAATAATTAATAAATAACTGAAACCAAAAATGAATTCATATAAAAATAAATAATAAAATGAAATAAATAAATAAAAATCAGTCCACCACCTGGGATGAAAATATACATTCCTGGGCTTGTCACAATGCATTCTGGGATTGTTTGGTCTATGTAGGATACTGCCTTAATAACATTTTGGTGTCGTGAAAAACCTAATTACTATCTGTCTTAAGAACTAGTTTGGCTAACTAGCAGTTAACCGAGTGGCTATCAGTCTTAATTTTCAGATTCAAATGAGATCAATCTAAGTTTTCATGTAAAAGTTAGGACCAGTCTTGAAGAAAAATGAGGCATCTAACTTTTAACGCTAGTCTAAGCAGTTTATGCAACCGGCCACAGCTCTCATAATCCTCAATATCATTACAAAAAGAACGACAGGAATTATATCAATATCAATCTTTAGCCATATACATTTGCCATTTTTACTAAAAGCAAATCTCATCTGGTTTATATGGACACTGAATGTAAACTATCCTATAGTTCAGCTCTAAACTGCTCGATTCATTTTAAACAGTAACTTTATGAATTGCTATAAAGCTGATTTGAAACAATGTTGTAAAAAGCAATAAACTTGGCTTGAAATAAAAGGTGGTGTTCTCTTTTGATGACACTAATTGAACATTTTAAGGCATATACACTACCGTGTTTGGGATCAGAATGATTTTTTATGTTTTTTACAGGAGTCTCTTCTGCTCGTCAAGGCTGCATTTATTGATTAGAAATACAGTAAAAACAGCTAAATATTATTAGAATCTAAAATAGCTGTTTTCTATGTGAATGTGTTAAACTGTACTGTATTTCTGTGATGCGCAGCTGTATTTTCAGCATCATTCCTCCAGTCTTCAGTGTCACATGATCTTCAGAAATCAGTGTAATATGCAGATTTATTATCAGTTGTGCTGCTTCATATGTTTTTGGAACCTTTACTTTTTTTAAGGATTCTTTGATGAATAAAAAGTTAAAAAGAAGTGCATTTATTTAAAATATAAATATTTTCTAACAATATACACTACCGTTCAAAAGTTTGTGGTTTGTAAATTTTTATTCTTTCTTTTTTTCAAGAAATTAAAACTTTTATTCAGCGAGGATGTGTTAAATCGTTAAGAAGTGATAGCAAAGATTTATATTGTTAGAAAAGATTCATATTTTGAATAAATGCTGTTCTTTTCAACTTTTTATTCATCAAAGAATCCTGAAAAAAGTATCAGTTTCCCAAAACAATATTTGGCAGCACAGCTGTTGATAATTCTGATAATAAATCAGCATATTATACTGATTTCTGAAGATCATGTGACACTTTATACTGGAGTAATGATGCTGAAAATACAGCTGCACATCACAGAAATAAATTAAAGTTTAATATATATTAATATAGAAAAACTTTATTTTACATCATAATAATATTTCACAATATTACGTTTTT
>NW_015505560.1:558092-558379 GCF_001515645.1 Sinocyclocheilus grahami | reverse complement strand
AAAATGTGTTTGTGTGCATTATATATATATATATAGATATAGATATATATATATTTTAAATGTCTTCATTCATTTTGTATAATACTGCTTTGCCAATATTGTATTTAAACACAATCATGTTCATAAATACTTGAAACAGAGAGATTTAGTTCAGTTGAACAGAATGAGTCACATGCAATCATGTGACTGTGTGTGTGTGTGTGTGTGTGTGTGTGTGTGTGTGTGTGTGTGTGTGTGTGAGTGTGTGTGTGAGTGTGAGTGTGTGTGTGAGTGTGAGTGTGTGTGTG
>NW_015505560.1:542695-556259 GCF_001515645.1 Sinocyclocheilus grahami | reverse complement strand
TAAATAATGAATATAAAATTAATAATAAATATATAAAAATAAATAATTAATAAATAACTGAAACCAAAAATGAATTCATATAAAAATAAATAATAAAATGAAATAAATAAATAAAAATCAGTCCACCACCTGGGATGAAAATATACATTCCTGGGCTTGTCACAATGCATTCTGGGATTGTTTGGTCTATGTAGGATACTGCCTTAATAACATTTTGGTGTCGTGAAAAACCTAATTACTATCTGTCTTAAGAACTAGTTTGGCTAACTAGCAGTTAACCGAGTGGCTATCAGTCTTAATTTTCAGATTCAAATGAGATCAATCTAAGTTTTCATGTAAAAGTTAGGACCAGTCTTGAAGAAAAATGAGGCATCTAACTTTTAACGCTAGTCTAAGCAGTTTATGCAACCGGCCACAGCTCTCATAATCCTCAATATCATTACAAAAAGAACGACAGGAATTATATCAATATCAATCTTTAGCCATATACATTTGCCATTTTTACTAAAAGCAAATCTCATCTGGTTTATATGGACACTGAATGTAAACTATCCTATAGTTCAGCTCTAAACTGCTCGATTCATTTTAAACAGTAACTTTATGAATTGCTATAAAGCTGATTTGAAACAATGTTGTAAAAAGCAATAAACTTGGCTTGAAATAAAAGGTGGTGTTCTCTTTTGATGACACTAATTGAACATTTTAAGGCATATACACTACCGTGTTTGGGATCAGAATGATTTTTTATGTTTTTTACAGGAGTCTCTTCTGCTCGTCAAGGCTGCATTTATTGATTAGAAATACAGTAAAAACAGCTAAATATTATTAGAATCTAAAATAGCTGTTTTCTATGTGAATGTGTTAAACTGTACTGTATTTCTGTGATGCGCAGCTGTATTTTCAGCATCATTCCTCCAGTCTTCAGTGTCACATGATCTTCAGAAATCAGTGTAATATGCAGATTTATTATCAGTTGTGCTGCTTCATATGTTTTTGGAACCTTTACTTTTTTTAAGGATTCTTTGATGAATAAAAAGTTAAAAAGAAGTGCATTTATTTAAAATATAAATATTTTCTAACAATATACACTACCGTTCAAAAGTTTGTGGTTTGTAAATTTTTATTCTTTCTTTTTTTCAAGAAATTAAAACTTTTATTCAGCGAGGATGTGTTAAATCGTTAAGAAGTGATAGCAAAGATTTATATTGTTAGAAAAGATTCATATTTTGAATAAATGCTGTTCTTTTCAACTTTTTATTCATCAAAGAATCCTGAAAAAAGTATCAGTTTCCCAAAACAATATTTGGCAGCACAGCTGTTGATAATTCTGATAATAAATCAGCATATTATACTGATTTCTGAAGATCATGTGACACTTTATACTGGAGTAATGATGCTGAAAATACAGCTGCACATCACAGAAATAAATTAAAGTTTAATATATATTAATATAGAAAAACTTTATTTTACATCATAATAATATTTCACAATATTACGTTTTTTCCTGTATTTTTGATCAAATAGATGCAGCCTTGATGAGCAGAAGAGACTTCTTTAAAAACATTACAAGTCTAACTGATCCCAAACTTCTGCACAACAAATGCACAATAATTCCCTTCTGAAAACCCCTTCATGTCCTGCCGAGTGTGTCAGTGAGATGAAGCTTTGCTCACATCTTTGTTCTCGGTGTTGACCTCGCTGGGATTCTGGCACTGGCTCTCCGTGAGGTTGGTGACGGTTCCCGTCAGATTAGCCAGAATGTACTGAACGAAGCGTGTGACGCTGTGAACTGGGCCGTGGATGCGAGGACCGAGTCCGATGTAGAACTGAGGAGGACCAGAGCCTAAAAACCACAGGAGACGCACGCAGTCAGAAACATGTTGATGCAAAAACCACTTATATCTGCGTCTGTTCCTCACGTGAATCAATCATGTGACTTCTGAAGTCTAGAAATACAGTGGACTACTGATATTTGCTGTATGCATCCTCAGGAGTTCGTTTATGCGCTGTGTGTTTGTGTGTGAGAATGCAGGATAAACACAGATGGTCTCACTCAGAATGCTGTTGTCTCCTTTCTTAGTGACTTCAGGAGGCAGCAGCGACCGTGTGTGTCTGTGTGTCTGTGTGTGTGTGTGTGTGTGTGTGTCTGTTAGTGCTGGTCGTGTGACTCACGATCTTGGGGTCGGCGGTGATGTTGTTCAGGTTTTTTTTTTCTCCTCCGGCCTGGATGTAAAGTGAGCGGGCGACTAGTGTGGCCACTTCAGCCAGAGACTGAGAGAGAAAGGCAAGCTTGGATGAGTCTGACCGCACTGACACTGATTACAGCACAGTAAACACATCAGCAGGAGTTACGCACCTTGGCCGCGTCTGTCTCGTACACCAGCTGCTCGTCTGGACTCAGGTCGGGAGGATACGTGACGTTCAGGTTCTCTGCGTCGTCGTACAGACTCTCGTAATATCTGTTTCAGGTACAGATGACAAAAAACATGCTAAATGTGTCTTCAGACGCCTAACGCACACGATCATAACAAAGGCTTCACACAGCGACTAAGAGTTCATATCAGTCCGTCAGGAAACACAGTCATGTTCAAAAACAACTACAAGAACTCGACGATGGATTCGGCGACATTTGTGTTCAGGATATTAAACCTTTGACAGATGTTCAGGTAGCAGATGTATGACATGACCAGGGACGTTTTAAAATCAATATCAAGATTACTAGGCTAAATTTGTCAGTATATAAGGAAAAATCATTTTAGTCACCTTTTTGTCCTTGGTAGTTCATTTTAAATAGTTCTGCAATGTGACAAATACATTTAAATTTTATTAAAATATTAAACTATAATTTTTTTATTTTATTTCCAGATTAGCACCATTTTGTCTTCTGTAGTTCATTTTAAATAGTTCTGCGATGCGACAAATAAATTAATTTTATTAAAATATAAAACTATAATTTTTTCATTTTATTTTATTTTCAATTTAATTTAATTTAATTATTTCCAGATTTGCACCTTTTTGTCTTCAGTAGTTCATTTTAAATAGTTCTGCGATGTGACAAATTAACTCTAATAAATAAAAATATTGTTTATCTATTCATTTATTAAAGTTAAATTAAATGAAATACTAAATCAGCAGAAGATGCTATTTTCATGGCACATTAAATAAAATTAAAATATATTAAAATAAGCACAATAGCAATAATATTTCAATAAATAATGAAACTTATATACAATTCAATAATATTTTCCTTACAAGAGTATAGAAATTAGAGCAATTATTTCAGTTTGATATCTGATTGAAAATCCAAAATTTTCCCGGGAAAAAACTGTTGCCTAATATCATTTAAAGCAAGCTTCCCAATAAAATATTCTTTACTGTCAATGAAGTCTTACAAAAATCACATGCTGGCTAAAAATATTCTGTGTATCAATAAATCACGTCATCATATGTTTCTCCATTACTTTAACTCGTCAAATTAATTTAACCAATTTCAACTTATATTTAAAAATGTTTTCACTCAAATTTAAGACTTTTTAAGACCTGCACAAATAAAATGAATACCATATGAGCAGGGTAGGGCAATGTCTATAGTAAAATAATAAACTGTAAAATTACTGTAAAAAGCATAATTTAGTTCAGATACAAGTTTTCACAAAAACAAAGATTTATAAAATGATAGCTTTTACATTTCAGAGTCAAAAGTCTTAATTATTATATTAATTTAAACAATTATTATCAATAAATTATTATATCAATTAAATAACAAATTAGGGATGTGCGATACTGACAAAAAATATCTCAATATTTTTCTAGGATTTTATTGATAACGATTAAACGATATTTTGCTGAGTGCTGATATCTTAAGGACTGCCGTGGAGAGCTGACACATAATGTTTTTGATATTCTTCATATTCTGTGTGCTGGTCAGTTCACAGCAGTGATAGAAATTAATAACTTCCAACAAGTTTTATGGGCATTTTTACCTTTAAGCCATTTTTTCTAAAAGTGTGCTGCATCTTTTAAGTGAAATTCTTGCATTTGGGTTTCTACCAAGCAAATTAAATCAGTATCAACTAAATCCATCTTTGCAATGCAGAGGAAACACAGAAGCTGCATTAGAAGTGACATTTAGATGCATTTACGCACCGTTTAATGCAGCTCTGAGGGACATTAAATACTTTAACCTGCTGCTACAAATGCAGAAATAATGATTTGATATTTCAAACATAACACATTGAAAACCGATGTTTGAAATTATTTAAATAATGAAAAGATACCTTAAATGTGAAATGAAAACCGCCAGCAGGTGGCAGCAAGTCACTGTTAATAAGTGAGTCATTGCGATTGAACCGAATCATTTAAACGCTTGATTCATTCAGGAACGAAACACCGTCATGTTGCTCAGACACGCAAAACAGCGCTGTGACTGTGTTTGAAATGATTTTTGTTGGAGAAATAGAGCAAAAACGGGAAATATGGCGTCTAAAACGTAAGTCTCTGAATATTAACTACTTGTTTATTGAACTGTTGTATTAAATCAATATCACATTTGTAATCATGCTTACTTTTGGAGAAAAAAACGGCACTATTAACTATATGAAATGATATATATACATTTTCTGTCCCATATCTTAAATGATGTGATAATTCTAATCTAAATGCATTTTACCGTATTGGCCCGAATATAAGACGACCCCCCTTTTTCCAGATGTACCTTTTGGAAAAAGGCTTTTTAAAAACCAAATCTTGTTTTTTCTCAGTAAAACGCAAGTTTGTCTTCAATTATTTTCATATTGCATATTTTTCCTATTTTAATTTTTGTTTTGAAAGTATGGTAAAAACTGGTAAACTGTACCAACAATCACATTTAAAAAATAAACACTTTTTGATATACCATTAAAAAAACTAAAAAACAGGTAGCGCATCTGAATTAGGACATTTAGGCTATCCATCTAATAGTAGCCTACCACAATCTTATTAACAGTAGAAGTTAAATCTTACTGTAGTCTTCAAATCTGGGTACTGTCTTACGTTTTAAAATCACAGAGAGTTTGGTGCCGTCAGGCTAATGTGACCGTCACGACTCATGCAGCTGTAAGCTTTAGTTTTTACTCGCGATCTTTACAACACGCATTACGTTACTGTATTTCATGGCTCACTCGTTTTATGCGTATTTGGCGCCACCTAGTGTTGTGGGTGTATTATTGACATGTCAAAGTCTAGACCCTGAATATAAGACGACCGGGTTTTTTCAGAAGTATTTCCAAGAAAAAAAACATCGTCTTGTATTCGGGTCAATACGGTAATAGACTGTGAAAGAACACGCTCTAAATGCGCACGCGCACTAGTCTAACCTACTAGACTTCATCACCTAATGTATGCGTGCACTCTGTACGTGTGTTTTGTGTTTGCTTTTCGCGATATACTCATAATATCAAATCGCACATCGTTAAAACAACAATTACGATATTATCACAGACCATACATATCGCACACCCCTATACTGTTTAGATTTTTACATGCATTGTCTTCTTATCGATCCACCAGTTCACATTTAAAGCTCTGCGTGTTTGCAGGGTAAAAACAAGGGTCGATTTTCGCATTTGTCTGAACTCTGAACAAAACAACAGTTTTATTGAAAATGTATTTTATGTTTGTTCTCAAAGTTACATCCAACTTTAGATTTACTAACACTTAAAAATGACGCCAGAATATGATGTGACGGATCAGAATAAGTCACGATTATCATTATTATAGTTCCTGAAGACCATGAAAAGAATCAAGACATCTTTAGCAGACATCAGTCATGAGCCGACCATGAAACATTAAAAAACTAAATCACAGATTGATTCTGATTTGAGACCTGTTGTTGAATGAGGTGTTATGGTCTGCCAGCACGAGGCCTGGGATCCCTCTGACTCGCAGGAAGCGCTGGAAGGACGAGGGCGGCAACGGCTGACTGACCGACGGCTGATCCACTGTGAGGTTCAGACCAGCAGCAGCTGACTGCACTCCGCTCATCATCGCCGACACCTGAGAGAGAGAGAGAGTGAGGGCGAGCGAGATAATGCATGAGAGAGAGAGTGAGGGTGAGCGAGATAATGCATGAGAGAAGAGAGAGAGTTTCCTCTCCTCCTCACTCACCTCTGTGTCCACACTCTTGTTTTGGCGGGATACGGGGTCAGAGTGCATCCAGAGGCTCCGCCCCCTGCGCAGGCCAACCTATTAAAACACAGGACACCTGTTACTAACATGCAGCATCTCAAATGACAAAAGACATTCGAAACAGGCAAAAGCCATTTACGTGTAACTTCAGTGGGAAACAAACGAGAGACAGAGCAGATAATGTTAAATATTAAACAAAACGCTGCATTTCTCCATCACGCATTCATATTTCTATTCACGTGTTTTTTTGGTTCCTAGAAAACTAATGATAATGATATTCCAAATGCACAGTCAAACATAATCTGTTATTTGACATGCAATGCTTTTTTTTCGCCCCCTGCGCAGGCCAACCTATTAAAACACAGGACACCTGTTACTAACATGCAGCATCTCAAACGACAAATTGTTAACGCTAATGGCATCATCTAAGTCTCTAGCTGTGGGTGGATCATTCGAAACAGGCAAAAGCCATTTACGTGTAACTTCAGTGGGAAACAAACGAGAGACAGAGCAGATAATGTTAAATATTAAACAAAACGCTGCATTTCTCCATCACGCATTCATATTATTTCTATTCACGTGTTTTTTTGGTTCCTAGAAAACTAATGATAATGATATTCCAAATACACAGTCAAACATAATCTGTTATTTGACATGCAATGCTTTTTTTAATGATATAATAATAATTCATGGCTCGACATTAACGCTTGTTGATTCAGTGAGCCATTCATAAAGACAGTCACTTGCTTCATTTATCGAACAAATCAGTTGAATCAGTGACTCACTCATTAAGACAGTGACTTGCCAACACCTACTGGTGGTTTAATTTCATATTTAAAAGTATCACTATGATGAAAATTACAGGCCTCTCTCATCTTTTTAAGTGGGAGAACTTGCACAATTGGTGGCTGACTAAATACTTTTTTGCCCCACTGTATGAACAAACACACTGTGGTAGAAAAAGAGACAAATATTCTAAATAATATATGCAACATCACACGACCAAGAGTGATGTTTTCCCGAATTTTTGCACGATTGCAAATGTGATATTGATTTTAAACAACTTTAGTTCAATAAACAAGTAATATTAACTGACTTGCATTTTAGACGCACGTTTTTGCACATTTTTGAACGAGTCAATGATTCAGTGAGCCATTCATAAAGACAGTCACTTGCTTCATTTATTGGTTTAATTTCATATTTAAAAGTATCATTGCATTTTTTCCGACATTTCCTATTTGTATGTCAAAAAAGTAAAACATTAATCTAATAACATTATTTAAGCATTTGCAATTTTGAGTAAATTAATTTATGGAACCTCTTATCTTCATTAAACAGTCTGAGTAAATACATCTAAATGGCACTTTCGATGCAGCTTCTGTGTTTCCTCTGCAGTGGAAAGATGGAGTTTGTTGATACTGATTTCATTTGAATAGTAACAACCATATAGTGTCTTATTATTCTAACTTAACGTATCGATCAAATTTAAGAATTTGACGTAAATGGTGACATGTACATTTAATCAGGTTAGGAAAATATTGTCCTTCATAAAGTTAAAAAGTGTAACAGCAATCAATTTAAGGCAAATATCACAAATATGCTGATTAAAGTAATACCTGATAGAGCACCGATGAGACTATTGCTTCAGAATAAATTATATTTGCACCCAAAAAAAACTTTTCCCTTAGACAAGTAACTTTTTTACTCGGACAAGTGAATGACTGAGTTACTTGTCCGAAAGACAAGCACATGTCAAGGCTTAATGTCGAGCCCTGAATAAATAATGTTTTTTTTTTATTATTAGAGTTGTGCAATTAATCGAAAATACAAAATAAAAATACAATAATCGAGATAAAACTGTTATTGAACAGCCCCCTTTCAAATCAGTAAAATCATATGTGATTTTTGCAAAATGGGACGTGCTTGATTTATTAAAGTTGATTAGATTTATTAATGTTTTTAAAAGCATGAAAGAGAACTCGCGCTGTTGCTCAGGAGGATTTCTGAGCACACGGAGCAGAACACGGACATGTAAAGTCATCTTATGTGCATCTAAATATATGCAAAAATGTGTCAAAATGCAGCGCTTGGTGATTATTAATCACATAAACCCTCATCGGTTATGTCTCAAGTGAATGTAAACGGTTGAGAATGAGAATACGTGCGTAACAGTAAATTGGATCCGTGCAGCTCTTAAAGTGACAGCAGCCTAATCTTCCTGCTGCTTACAGTGCTTCATATTAATCAAACAGCAGAAGACAGAGAGAAAATCACTCACTGCTCTTGACTGAAGGACATCTGTAGCTTTAATAAGAAACAAAGGAAGTTTAATTCTTTCAGTGAAGACTATGTTGTTTTATTTTACATTAAATTATTCAATGTTCAATGTTAGCTGAATACTTTTTTGTTTCATCTCTATATATTTTTCTATTGTATTTGTTTTGTTTTTATTGTATTACTGACAGTTGTAATACTTTTTGAGGACTTTTTTAGTTTCTTACTAATATGAGTTTCTCTCGTATTCTGCTGTGGTTTTGAGAATTGTGAAATTTCTCTTGTCTTTAAAATGCAGATGTCATAGCAAACATATTTACAGAAAATACATAGTTGATATATACTGCTATCTTTAAATAAATCACTCATATAAAGATTTGGTCATGTGGCCCACTCATAATCGTGATTATGATTTTTGCCATAATCGAGCAGCCCTATTTATGAGATAATGATAATAATAATAACAGTAAATAACAATAATAATAATTTCATATTTTCGATTATTTATTTTATATGTCTTAACCTTCTTTACAGTGCTTTGGTCAACCTACGGTTGTTTATAAATATGCTATATATAGCATAATATGTTATATGTTATAAATATAAACATAATAAAAACATCATAATAATAGAATATAAATAATCATAATAAAAAAATTATAATACTAACAACATAATCTAAAAAATATATAAATAAAAATATTGTTATTACTAACAATAACAATAATAATAGAACATAAATAAATTGTACCACCACAACAGCAGTAATAATAATATTATCATTACTAATACAAATATAAAAAAAAAACAATAATAAAAATCAACGATCAAATCAGTTATTTGACATTGTGACATGCTTTTTTAAATGATATAATAATAACAATTGAATACAAATAACCATAATAATAAAAAAAATAAGTATTATAATAAAAGAATATAAATAAACATGGATGTGTTCGTACCTGCCCAATTTCCAGCATGGAGTGCACATTGTTCAAGTCAATAACAAAATCATTTCTTTCCATGTCATACACCATTTTTGAGCTGCCGATGTAGTCAAAGGCTTCCTATGAGAGAGAAGGAGAGCTTGTAAAAATATATAAATCTGTAATAAAATACACGAACAGATGCTTACTGCATACTTCTACTCATACAGCATCTCCGCTGTAGTGCATACTAGTGTACTGCATACTGCATGCAGCAGTACACATTATATAGCGATAAACAAACAGGTCACATGACCTCATTATGTTACATGTGTAACAGCGAGTGGTTACAAATGTTAATATTCGCATCATTTTAAATCCAGTTTTGTATCAAAATGTCTTCACTTCTCGCAGTCGGATCTAATAATGATTGAAGAATAATGTGTAAATGATGATGCTGACCCCTTGGAAGAAGCTGAAGAAGATATTGCGAGGGGGCGGGGCTTCCTGAGTGACAGGAGAGAGGGCTTGAATGGTGGCCAATAGGGTGACGATTCCAGACACGGTTCCTTCGGCCGACGGCGCCTGCTCCCAGAAAAACGACCTGCCGTCGAGCTGAGATACAAAAGAAGAGTGTTCTGTTCACAGCTGGAAACCTCTAGCAGAACATGGGCACAAATGTCGAATGAGTCTATTCCTCACCCGTGTGGCTGCGATGACGACGCTCTCGTTGGCTGCGTGGCCCTTGGCGCTGTTGTTGAGGGGCCGAGTGGACGTCCAGACGTTAAAATCACTCAGCGGGTCACACAGGACTTCTGACAGGAGGCGAGACACGTGGAAAGTAAGTATGATGCTCATAAACAGTGTCTTAGGCACAAAACTACACCTGTGTAGGTGAACAGATTTTCTCTGCTATAATTCACAAAATATATTTACAAAATGTTTTTAATTTACAGAAATTAGGAGTGTGCATATATTATAATGAGTATAAGTATAACTAAAAATAATAAAATTCAATATAATATTAAAAGACTCATGCTGAATGTTCTTAAAGGTTCCTGCTCTTTTTAATCAGTTATTTCCTGGATAAGGGTCAGACTTTAACAGTCACACTAAGAAATACATTTGCAAAAAAATCTTTATTGTTAAAATTGTGTTCCTGGCACCACACTGAGCAACTTCTCTGTTTTTTTCCAGATGACCCATTCACTAAGAGGATACAACCAGCCGGCTGGCTTGCTCATTTAGGGTAACTCGGCATGAACTAAAGAGTATGATGCATTTTTGATGCATATAAATTGATGGAATTTTTCATTTGAGCAACTGAAGCTTAAGTTTTGTTTCTTTTATTAAAACATTATACAGACAGTATAATATGTTAACAATACCCATGATTTTATATATATAAAATATATCTATGTATCTATCCGTCTGTTCGTCCGTCATCTATCTGTCTGTCTGTCTGTCATCTATCTATCTATCTATCTGTCTGTCTGTCTGTCTGTCATCTATCTGTCTGTCTATCTATCTATCTGTCTGTCTGTCTGTCTGTCTGTCTGTCTGTCATCTATCTGTCTATCTATCTGTCTGTCTGTCTGTCTGTCTGTCTGTCTATCTATCTATCTGTCTGTCTGTCTGTCTGTCTGTCTGTCTGTCTGTCTGTCATCTATCTGTCTGTCTATCTATCTATCTGCCTGTCTGTCTGTCTGTCATCTATCTGTCTGTCCGTCTGTCTGTCATCTATCTGTCTGTCTATCTATCTATCTATCTGTCTGTCTGTCTGTCTGTCATCTATCTGTCTGTCTGTCTGCCTGTCTGTCTGTCTGTCATCTATCTGTCTGTCTGTCTGCCTGTCTGTCTGTCTGTCATCTATCTGTCTGTCTGTCTGCCTGTCTGTCTGTCTGTCATCTATCTGTCTGTCTGTCTGCCTGTCTGTCTGTCTGTCATCTATCTGTCTGTCTGTCTGCCTGTCTGTCTGTCTGTCATCTATCTGTCTGTCTGTCTGCCTGTCTGTCTGTCTGTCATCTATCTGTCTGTCTGTCTGCCTGTCTGTCTGTCTGTCATCTATCTGTCTGTCTGTCTGCCTGTCTGTCTGTCTGTCATCTATCTGTCTGTCTGTCTGCCTGTCTGTCTGTCTGTCATCTATCTGTCTGTCTGTCTGCCTGTCTGTCTGTCTGTCATCTATCTGTCTGTCTGTCTGCCTGTCTGTCTGTCTGTCATCTATCTGTCTGTCTGTCTGCCTGTCTGTCTGTCTGTCATCTATCTGTCTGTCTGTCTGCCTGTCTGTCTGTCTGTCATCTATCTGTCTGTCTGTCTGCCTGTCTGTCTGTCTGTCATCTATCTGTCTGTCTGTCTGCCTGTCTGTCTGTCTGTCATCTATCTGTCTGTCTGTCTGCCTGTCTGTCTGTCTGTCATCTATCTGTCTGTCTGTCTGCCTGTCTGTCTGTCTGTCATCTATCTGTCTGTCTGTCTGCCTGTCTGTCTGTCTGTCATCTATCTGTCTGTCTGTCTGCCTGTCTGTCTGTCTGTCATCTATCTGTCTGTCTGTCTGCCTGTCTGTCTGTCTGTCATCTATCTGTCTGTCTGTCTGCCTGTCTGTCTGTCTGTCATCTATCTGTCTGTCTGTCTGCCTGTCTGTCTGTCTGTCATCTATCTGTCTGTCTGTCTGCCTGTCTGTCTGTCTGTCATCTATCTGTCTGTCTGTCTGCCTGTCTGTCTGTCTGTCATCTATCTGTCTGTCTGTCTGCCTGTCTGTCTGTCTGTCATCTATCTGTCTGTCTGTCTGCCTGTCTGTCTGTCTGTCATCTATCTGTCTGTCTGTCTGCCTGTCTGTCTGTCTGTCATCTATCTGTCTGTCTGTCTGCCTGTCTGTCTGTCTGTCATCTATCTGTCTGTCTGTCTGCCTGTCTGTCTGTCTGTCATCTATCTGTCTGTCTGTCTGCCTGTCTGTCTGTCTGTCATCTATCTGTCTGTCTGTCTGCCTGTCTGTCTGTCTGTCATCTATCTGTCTGTCTGTCTGCCTGTCTGTCTGTCTGTCATCTATCTGTCTGTCTGTCTGCCTGTCTGTCTGTCTGTCATCTATCTGTCTGTCTGTCTGCCTGTCTGTCTGTCTGTCATCTATCTGTCTGTCTGTCTGCCTGTCTGTCTGTCTGTCATCTATCTGTCTGTCTGTCTGCCTGTCTGTCTGTCTGTCATCTATCTGTCTGTCTGTCTGCCTGTCTGTCTGTCTGTCATCTATCTGTCTGTCTGTCTGCCTGTCTGTCTGTCTGTCATCTATCTGTCTGTCTGTCTGCCTGTCTGTCTGTCTGTCATCTATCTGTCTGTCTGTCTGCCTGTCTGTCTGTCTGTCATCTATCTGTCTGTCTGTCTGCCTGTCTGTCTGTCTGTCATCTATCTGTCTGTCTGTCTGCCTGTCTGTCTGTCTGTCATCTATCTGTCTGTCTGTCTGCCTGTCTGTCTGTCTGTCATCTATCTGTCTGTCTGTCTGCCTGTCTGTCTGTCTGTCATCTATCTGTCTGTCTGTCTGCCTGTCTGTCTGTCTGTCATCTATCTGTCTGTCTGTCTGCCTGTCTGTCTGTCTGTCATCTATCTGTCTGTCTGTCTGCCTGTCTGTCTGTCTGTCATCTATCTGTCTGTCTGTCTGCCTGTCTGTCTGTCTGTCATCTATCTGTCTGTCTGTCTGCCTGTCTGTCTGTCTGTCATCTATCTGTCTGTCTGTCTGCCTGTCTGTCTGTCTGTCATCTATCTGTCTGTCTGTCTGCCTGTCTGTCTGTCTGTCATCTATCTGTCTGTCTGTCTGCCTGTCTGTCTGTCTGTCATCTATCTGTCTGTCTGTCTGCCTGTCTGTCTGTCTGTCATCTATCTGTCTGTCTGTCTGCCTGTCTGTCTGTCTGTCATCTATCTGTCTGTCTGTCTGCCTGTCTGTCTGTCTGTCATCTATCTGTCTGTCTGTCTGCCTGTCTGTCTGTCTGTCATCTATCTGTCTGTCTGTCTGCCTGTCTGTCTGTCTGTCATCTATCTGTCTGTCTGTCTGCCTGTCTGTCTGTCTGTCATCTATCTGTCTGTCTGTCTGCCTGTCTGTCTGTCTGTCATCTATCTGTCTGTCTGTCTGCCTGTCTGTCTGTCTGTCATCTATCTGTCTGTCTGTCTGCCTGTCTGTCTGTCTGTCATCTATCTGTCTGTCTGTCTGCCTGTCTGTC
>NW_015505560.1:535764-536801 GCF_001515645.1 Sinocyclocheilus grahami | reverse complement strand
CAGTCACACGCTCTCAGTCACACGCTCTCACAGTAATGCTCTCAGTCACACGCTCTCACAGTCACAGTCACACGCTCTCAGTCAGTCACACGCTCTCAGTCAGTCACACGCTCTCAGTCAGTCACACGCTCTCAGTCAGTCACACGCTCTCAGTCACACGCGCTCACAGTCACACGCTCTCACAGTCAGTCACACGCGCTCACAGTCACACGCGCTCAGTCACACAGTCACACGTTCTCACAGTCACAGTCACACGTTCTCACAGTCACAGTCACACCCTCTCACAGTCACAGTCACACGCTCTCACAGTCACAGTCACAGTCACACGCTCTCACAGTCACAGTCACACGCGCTCACAGTCACAGTCACACGCGCTCACAGTCACACTCGCTCACAGTCACATGCTCAGTCAGTCACACGCTCTCACAGTCACACGCGCTCACAGTCACACGCGCTGCTCTCAGTCACACGCTCTCGCTCTCACAGTCACATGCTCTCACAGTAATGCTCTCAGTCACAGTAACATGCTCTCAGTCACACGCTCTCAGTCACATGCTCTCACAGTCACAGTCACATGCTCTCACAGTAATGCTCTCAGTCACAGTCACATGCTCTCAGTCACACGCTCTCACAGTCAAACGCTCTCAGTCACACGCTCTCACAGTCACAGTCACAGTCACATACTCTCACAGTAATGCTCTCACAGTCACACGCTCTCACAGTCACAGGCTCTCACAGGTCACATGCTCTCACAGTAATGCTCTCAGTCACAGTCACATGCTCTCAGTCACACGCTCTCACAGTCACACGCTCTCAGTCACAGGCTCTCACAGTCACACGCTCTCACAGTCACAGTCACACGCTCACAGTCACACGCTCACAGTCACACGCTCACACAGTCACACGCTCACACAGTCACACGCTCACACAGTCACACGCTCACACAGTCACACGCTCACACAGTCACACGCTCTCACAGTCACAGTCACAGTCACATGCTCTCACAGTAATGCTCTCAGTCACAGTCACATGCTCTC
>NW_015505560.1:527604-535642 GCF_001515645.1 Sinocyclocheilus grahami | reverse complement strand
CAGTCACACCCTCACAGTCACACGCTCTCAGTCACACGCTCTCACAGTCACAGTCACAGTCACATACTCTCACAGTAATGCTCTCACAGTCACACGCTCTCACAGTCACAGGCTCTCACAGTCACAGGCTCTCACAGTCACACGCTCACAGTCACAGTCACACGCTCTCAGTCACAGGCTCTCACAGTCACACGCGCTCACAGTCACACGCTCACAGTCACACGCTCTCACAGTCACACGCTCTCAGTCACACGCTCTCAGTCACACGCTCTCAGTCACACGCTCTCAGTCACACGCTCTCAGTCACACGCTCTCAGTCACACGCTCTCAGTCACACGCTCTCAGTCACACGCTCTCAGTCACACGCTCTCAGTCACACGCTCTCAGTCACACGCTCTCAGTCACACGCTCTCAGTCACACGCTCTCAGTCACACGCTCTCAGTCACACGCTCTCAGTCACACGCTCTCAGTCACACGCTCTCACAGTCACACGCGCTCACAGTCACACGCTCACAGTCACAGTCACACGCTCTCAGTCACAGGCTCTCACAGTCACACGCGCTCACAGTCACACGCTCACAGTCACACGCTCTCACAGTCACACGCTCTCTCAGTCACACGCTCTCTCAGTCACACGCGCTCAGTCACACGCTCTCTCAGTCACACGCGCTCAGTCACACGCTCTCTCAGTCACACGCTCTCAGTCACACGCTCTCTCAGTCACACGCTCACAGTCACACGCTCACAGTCACACGCTCTCAGTCACACGCACACACAGTCACACGCGCACACACACTCACAGTCACACACACAGTCACAGTCACACACACCTGTGTTTCACACACACACACAGTCACACACACCTGTGTTCTGGTTGGGGCAGGTCGTGTGAGGTGAGAAATTATCAGCAAGGCCTGTTTTTGAGACGATCACAGCAACTCCAGCCACTCTGGACGAGTTCTTCATCCTCATCATGACCGACCTGCAGGAGGAACACATGAGCTCAGACACACAGAGACAGACAGACAGACAGACAGACAGACAGACAGACAGACGGACGTCACAGCACCTGTTGAAGAAGGCCGTCTCCATGATCACCATGTACGGAGGATGCGGTCCTGAGCTGAGGATCCAGTCCAGGTCTGATTCGGTCTCCAGCACATGGAGGACTCCTGTATCTCCTGATATAGACGCTGAGAGACGAATAAAACAATCAGGCCGTACATCACAGCGATCCTAACACAGAGTTTGAAATGCACCGCAGGTAAATGAATGACTCACACTGGCAGCCGATCTGATGCGTGGCGTTCAGAAGTCGGACACACGGAACCGTTTCATTGAGTTCAACATAGATCTTCTGTTCCACTGAGCTGGACAAGACGCCTGCAGCAGCAGACACACACATCACACGTGACATACTACTGCTAACCATGATTACTCGGATAATGCACACTACATACATACTCCTGCTCGCTGATCTCTTTTTGCACTAAAATGTGTTGTGCATTTCACACCGATTCAAACTAAACTGAACTATTTTGACTTTCTAAAATGTAAGAAATTATAAAAAATACTTAGAATAGTTCTTGGGGTTTATAACATTAAAAAACAAACAAAAACATTAAAACACGAGCATCCTTCGTATAGCAGCCCTCGATTGGTCCTTCGTGGACAAATTTGGGCATGAAGGTTTCAGGTGTGACCCCCAATTTTTTTTTTTAAACAAATGTCATATCACTATCTTTGATTCAAATATATATATATATCAATTTATGCATTTTTAAAATTAATTTACCTCCAAAAGTAAAAATTTTTAAATGTAAAATATGCATATTTTTATATTATATTTGTGTATTTTTATGCTACTTCAGTAAAAATAAATAAATAAATAATTCCAGTAAGTTCAGACAGCCACAACCTAAATATTTGGTGACATATGATGGTATAAAAATATAAAAATATCAATAGCCACTATTTCGCCTATTTGCATATAGACTGAAATCTATAAACCATTGTTTACCTTCACAGACATAACCCACTGTTTTTTGTAACTCGTGTGTGTTTAACGTAAGCTTGTGTGTGAATGAGAGCTTAGTTTAGTACTCGCATGCTGCGACAGCCGCTTTCTGTGCGTGTGCTTCAGATGTGTGCGCTCAGAAAACCCTATATCAGAAGTTTAAACTCATATAGTTTAAAACCCATGATTTCAGCGCGATAAACATGATAATCAGAACAAAAACAGATGTTTTTAGCAGGTCCGAGCTGTAATGGCGCAGCTCTATTCTGGAAAAGGGGGCGGGGAGCAGCAGCTCATTAGCATTTAAAGAGACAGGCACAAAAAACAGCGTGTTTCTGCTTCCACTCAAAATAGGCATTTTCAAAATGATATGATACATGATCTGTGGAGTATTTAGAGCTGAAACTTCACAGACGCATTCTGGGGACACCTCAGACTTATAGTACATCTTGTAAAACATAAATAAAAAAATTTAACTTACAATCCATTGCTCTCACTAACATATATGAAATACGGCTTTAAAATGTTAATTTTCATTTTCATTCCATTTTTTCAACGAGAACGATTCAGACTGAACTGAACCATTTTGGCTTTCTGAAATAGACTAATAAAAACATTTAAATCACAATAATGCGTTATAATTTAATTCTTAGGATTTTATCTCTCAGATAAAGCATCAGTCAGCATCTTTCAAAGCTAGGCTTTCCTGAAGCGACAGAGCAAATATAATTGATCTTTTTTCAAAATAACTTTCCGATCACATTAAATATGATGACATTATGAGGTATTTAATATGTAAAAGCATGGTACAGCGACGGTAATACCTATAATCCACGATCACGGTATTTACATGCTTCTCCAGGGAACTTTAAACTAATTCTACAGTAGATTAAGATCATGCGACTATTATTATGATGAAAAATCAATGTGAATTAATTAATAACACACAGTTATATATATATATTCATTCCAGGCCTGAGCGAAAAAACAACATTCATCATCTCGTGAGCGCACAAACCCCCAACTCAACACTAAACACTCATGTTTATACTCACATGTGTAGAATAAAGCGCTGATTAGAAGTTTAACGCAGTTTATTGATATTAAATCTTCCATCTTCCTCGTTTACAGATCAAGCTGAGGCAGAGTTCTTGTTTTCTTCCGCTTCCGGCTCCCTCTTTCGGCGCGTGAGACTCGCTGCTGCCGCGGCTCCACAGCGACACCCGCCGGCGGCGCTTTGCTATTACAGCACGCGTGTGTCGCTAGTTACATGTAACAAAATAAATGTAACTGTAATCTGTTACATAACAGTCATGTGTAATTAAATTACAGTTACTTATGTTACTGATCGCAAAGGATGAATATTTTCACAAACATATAGATTTGATTGATTTATTTCCTAAATTGCATTGCCTGCTCTAAAAGAATAGCACACATGCTTATTTGATACCTGCTTTATTATCTTCTATATGGGTTTATGTGCATAAGCGTTTATTTTTTAAGATTAACTGTGTTTTTTTTCCAAGGCATGGTTAGACGCCAGTGTTTGCTGTCATAGCTATGCAAATATTTGATTTAAAACACAGTTATTAAACTATTTCTTATGTTTTTAAATCAGTATCTAACCTCAGAACGATATTAAAGTAAAAAGAGCTGCTAAAGTCTGATTCTGTGGCGGCTGCGCTTTAAAATTAAATCATTATAATCTTAATTTAAGTGATGAGGGAAGTCTGATAGTAATACTGCTTTAAATGTTTCAAGATGATCATCAGTTGAAAACGTTCTTTTGGAATTTAGAATCAACTTTAGAATCAAATGTAATCAGTTACATTACTTTAATCAAGTACTTGAAATCGTTACATTAATAACCACTCACTTTTAATTTTTATAAAGTCACATGCATTGTTTTATTCAGCTCTAATTTTCTTTTTGCAACAAACACAAGCAATGCTTTCCTTTGAGACACAATCTAAAAAATGTATTTTACAGTGCATTGTCTGCTCTTACACATATGATAAATGCCTTTGAACACTGCATTGTCATTTATAAACCACATTTCCTTTTTGCTTTTGAGTTTGAGGTCAAAATTCATATATCACCAACAAGCTTAACTAATCAATTTGGGTAAAAAAAAGTAAAAAAGTAAAAACCTGGCAACCAAAGTGTATTTTTAAAAATTAATTCCATAAGGTTTTAACTGTGTATTAATCCATGGATTATGGCTAATATGCCACATTGCACAATACAGAGACACGATACACATGCCTTGACTTTATTTAGAGGAATACAGGTGGATACAATCACTATAAACTAACAGTGTAACGATACACTCATGTCACGATTCGATACATATCACGATACTGAACTCACAATACAATATTACTGCGATACTCCAAGGTTAACAGAAAATCTACTGCTGATTAAAATGCTAAATTTGGTACTACATCGGGGGTGGTGGGAATTAATAGGCTTGGACTTGGTTCTGGTAATATTCATGATTCTGAAGAGTTATTATTTGAGACGAATATGCTTGCACTCTGTCACTGACTAGATATATTTAAAATAATGTAGGCCACTTTTTACTCCTAACATGAGACGTTTTGCATTACCAGGACCCACAAATATTCCCCCACTGCATTATTATACATTATCCCCCGGTTTCGCACATAAGGACTGGGCGATATGGCCAAAAAAAATGATCCCGATAATTTTTTTCACATCAGTCGATATCGATAATTATCACGATGAATGTCAAATCTTTATTTCTTTCCAGTTTAAAGCTAGATTTTTGCTCCAAAGTGAAAGTTGTAGAAACCAGACCATTCATTTTCTTTAACAAAAAAAAATAAATATAAATAGAAAAATTAATTTCTTAGTTTCTGCATGTTCTAATGAGTGACACTGCTGCAAATCAAGAAACAGCTTTGGGTTGCCTGATAATATTAATAATAATAATATCACTTTTTTTTGTCTCTTAGAAATGCACATTTGATAGTAGCTTGAGTTAGGATACAGAGCTACATTTTTGTGCATTATCAAAATCAGTAACATCTGTAAAAATTGTAGCAACCTCAGTTTAATATGGTTACATTTATTCTGACCAAGGATATTTTTTTTTGTAATTTTGTTTAAATTAAGCATTGGTCTCCCATAGTAACATACATTTAAATCATGATAAACACAGCTAAAACCACACATATAGCACCCCAATACCATGGTAAAAATATGGTTTCTCACACAGTGTTTCTCCTGTTTGGCTTCAAACTAGTTTAAATCACCGAGTCATTTGTGTTCCTCGCTGAGTTCAAGGGCTTCACACTGGATCTCACAGCGCTGTTTCGCTATATTCGATATATCGATACTGACGCGAGTATCGAAAAGTATCGATACTCAAACAAAAAATATCGATACTAAGGTGTGTTTTATTTACCAGTGAGTTTGTTTATTTAACAAAAAAAATAATAACATTATATCAAACATTTACCGAACTCTTCATATCGTTTTATCGAGGAAAATTATATCGTGATAATTATCGTTATCGAATTATCGCCCAGCCCTACTTAAGTCTAGACTAAAGTGTAAGTCTGAGCTGTTTCAACTGAAAGAAACTTGCACTGACTGATGTTTAAAAATATATCAGTGCCTTTGTTTTGTGGCAAGATGCACACCAGTTTTGTTTTTTCTAAGGCATGTTAAAGGGGTCCTATTATGCTTTTTCACTTTTTTAGTTTTAGTCAGTGTGTAGTGTGTATGTTTGGGCATAAAAAAGATCTAGAAAGTTACAAATCTCAAAGTCCACTCCAAAGGGAGATATTTCGTTTTTTAAAAATCCATTTTCAAGAACTACAGCAAACGGCTCGTTTGGACTACAGTGTTTGTTTTCCGGGCTTTATGATATCACAAAGCGGCTCATTAGAATATCATTACACATAATTCCCGCCTACAGAAATGTGAATGGTTGGGGGGTGGGGAGGGCGAGGTTAGAGCGCTTGGTTGAGTGAGTGCATCAGATGAGACGACGAAGAAGAAGAGCTGCTGCAGAGTTAGTGCATCAGAGAAAACCAAGAAGAAGAGCTGCTGTGCTGTAGCATCACATTTCTGGCATGTCTAGAACATTTCTTACAAGTATAACATGACGTAGCTGTGTGCCGCGGACAGATGCCGAACGGTGCCGCCGGTGTGCTACACTCATAGAAAATAATGTATTTGAATTTTAAAGCCGTGGCGCAACGCTGCGCTTCTCGTCCGGTGCAGGACCGCCTGAAACACAGTTTTTTTCACCTCCGTGCCCAAACGTCTGTGTTTGGGCTTCCGAAAGCGGATGATGTCAGGAAACAGTGGTTGCAATTTACTTTATAACTCTGTTCCTGAGCATTATTACCCCAATTTGCTATTGTGTGCTGTGCATTTTACTGAGGACAGCTTCCACAACATGAGGGAGTACAGTGCCGGATTCGCCCAAAAGCTTTTGTTGAAAGACGGAGCAAGGGGCGGGGCAGTACTGAAACACCGTCTAAGCTGTTCGCCAATCACAATGCACCGGGACAGCTAACCAATCACAACACATTTTGATTTTCGGAAGGCGGAGCTTCATCAAAGCCGGAACTAATCGAGTCGTTTGTGCCAGCCTGGGGAGAAAGGTATTTTAATAATGTAAATTATGTGAAAAATAATGCGTTTTTCGAACAGCCAAGCATGAGAGCATGTTCTAGTACACCCCCAAAACAAAATCAAGACTTTGTAAAAGAGCATAATAGGACCCCTTTAATAAAAATTACTTACATGTCCTAATTGAACTATGGCCTAATCCTGGCTTAGTCTAAGCCCTGTCTGTGAAACCGGGCCTATATATAGTAGTTTAATGTAGCACTGATACTAAAACTCTGTAAACTTGAATTTTTCTCACACAGTAAACTTCATTTTGCTGATATAATGCTGATATAATTTGTTTTTAGCTGTGATTTTTTAAAATCAGTTTTATCTGCTGTGGTAAAGCACATTGGTCAGCTGCTGCTGTTGTTAATGGTGCTATATAAATGATGGACGGGTCACTGGATGGAGCAGCGGGTCAACACTGCGGCTTTGGTGACTCCAGCAACCACCCAAACGAAACCCCATCCTTCTGCAGCTAACAATTTGGACAAAATCGACGCCGCCAACCCGGCTTCCACCACCGGAGCTGCAGGGAACAGGAACGGTAAGAGAACGGGTGCAAATGACGCCCCGACGCCCAGCAAAAACATGGAAAGCAAAGTCAGCATTTTAATATGATCTGGAGAAAGTAGATTCTTCGGTCCTCCTTCGCTCAGCCTCCTCTGCTCCTCTTCTTGGATCCAGATGTCCAGGTCCTTCTGTTCTTTCTCTTCTCTCTTCTTTCTCTCTCTCTCCTCCTCCATCTGTCTTTCCTCCAGCCGTCTCATGTTCTCCAGCTCCGTCTGCAGAGACTCTGTGAACCGTCTCAGTCTTTCTGGGATCGGCTCCACGTTCTGATCTTCTTTCAATATGTCCGTGTTAATCCGATCAATCCTGGCTTGAATGTGTTTCCTTCTTCGTTCAGTTTCTTGCTTCTCTTCATTGACGTCAGAAATGAACGCACGCCAACGAGCATCAGCCATTTTCTTGACCTCCTGCTTTATTTTCCTCGTTCTTTCAGCCGTTTCTGCTTGCATTCTCTCTTCTATTATCTTCTGGGCTTTCTGCATGGCCTCTGTGACTTCATTAGTGAAGTGACGGTTCTTATTCCCAGCCAGCAGTTTATCCACTTTCTGCAGGAGTCGACTCACTTGTTCTCGGTTTGTAGGGTTTGTGTTGTCAAAGGCCATGAAACGCCTCCCAAATCTCTTCACGAGGTCTCGAACTTTTCGATTTTGTTTCAAAATAAACTCTCCAATGGATACTCCTCTGAGTCTGTCGGCGTGTGAGAATATCAGGATGCTGTGACGATCGATATCTTCATTGAACATCTCCAGAATCATCTCTACGGTGCGCTGCTGCTCCTCTGTATATCGCTCTATCGGTAT
>NW_015505560.1:520641-525641 GCF_001515645.1 Sinocyclocheilus grahami | reverse complement strand
ATGAGAGCATGTTCTAGTACACCCCCAAAACAAAATCAAGACTTTGTAAAAGAGCATAATAGGACCCCTTTAATAAAAATTACTTACATGTCCTAATTGAACTATGGCCTAATCCTGGCTTAGTCTAAGCCCTGTCTGTGAAACCGGGCCTATATATAGTAGTTTAATGTAGCACTGATACTAAAACTCTGTAAACTTGAATTTTTCTCACACAGTAAACTTCATTTTGCTGATATAATGCTGATATAATTTGTTTTTAGCTGTGATTTTTTAAAATCAGTTTTATCTGCTGTGGTAAAGCACATTGGTCAGCTGCTGCTGTTGTTAATGGTGCTATATAAATGATGGACGGGTCACTGGATGGAGCAGCGGGTCAACACTGCGGCTTTGGCGACTCCAGCAACCACCCAAACGAAACCCCATCCTTCTGCAGCTAACAATTTGGACAAAATCGACGCCGCCAACCCGGCTTCCACCACCGGAGCTGCAGGGAACAGGAACGGTAAGAGAACGGGTGCAAATGACGCCCCGACGCCCAGCAAAAACATGGAAAGCAAAGTCAGCATTTTAATATGATCTGGAGAAAGTAGATTCTTCGGTCCTCCTTCGCTCAGCCTCCTCTGCTCCTCTTCTTGGATCCAGATGTCCAGGTCCTTCTGTTCTTTCTCTTCTCTCTTCTTTCTCTCTCTCTCCTCCTCCATCTGTCTTTCCTCCAGCCGTCTCATGTTCTCCAGCTCCGTCTGCAGAGACTCTGTGAACCGTCTCAGTCTTTCTGGGATCGGCTCCACGTTCTGATCTTCTTTCAATATGTCCGTGTTAATCCGATCAATCCTGGCTTGAATGTGTTTCCTTCTTCGTTCAGTTTCTTGCTTCTCTTCATTGACGTCAGAAATGAACGCACGCCAACGAGCATCAGCCATTTTCTTGACCTCCTGCTTTATTTTCCTCGTTCTTTCAGCCGTTTCTGCTTGCATTCTCTCTTCTATTATCTTCTGGGCTTTCTGCATGGCCTCTGTGACTTCATTAGTGAAGTGACGGTTCTTATTCCCAGCCAGCAGTTTATCCACTTTCTGCAGGAGTCGACTCACTTGTTCTCGGTTTGTAGGGTTTGTGTTGTCAAAGGCCATGAAACGCCTCCCAAATCTCTTCACGAGGTCTCGAACTTTTCGATTTTGTTTCAAAATAAACTCTCCAATGGATACTCCTCTGAGTCTGTCGGCGTGTGAGAATATCAGGATGCTGTGACGATCGATATCTAAAAATGTTTTTTTTTATTGGTGTTATGAAGTATTCTAATTTGTTGAGATAGTGAATTGGTGGGTTTTTGTTAAATGTGAGCCAAAATCATCACAATTAAAAGAACCAAAGACTTAAACTACTTCAGTCTGTGTGCATTGAATTTATTTAATACACAAGTTTCACAATTTGAGTTGAATTACTGAAATAAATGAACTTTTCCACGACATTCTAATTTATTGAGATGCACCTGTTTATGTGTATATATATATATATATATATATATATATAGTTACAGTTAGTACATGTTCTAGGAGGGGTTGAAACAGGGTTGAAAGAAATGATCAAAGACATCCATTTAATGCATGATCACATGAGACTTTACTCAATTATTTGTATGTTATGTGATTATCCACTTCATCTTGACACAGTCTGTTTAACTGACAGAGAACCGCTTCAGATGATTCGGTGAGTGAGTGATCCGAAATAACGTGAATCGATTCATCGTTTGGTCAATTCACCGAATGTGTCAGAAAATCTTTATTAGGTTTTTAATTTTACAAATCTGTAAAATCACGGTGAATTGATGGTAATACCACTGCACTTTGATTTATTTCATGGTATTGAATGAGCACTACAATATCCTAGTATTTACATGTCCCTTCAAGGTACTTTAAAGAATATACACTCCTATATAAAGTCACTTTGACCTTTCTTTATTCAGCTTTAATTTGACTTTGCAATGAACACAAGCAAAGCTAGCCTCTGAGAAACAATTTCAGACAACAAACATTTACAGTCCTTTACACTCCTTTGTTTAAATTTAGTTACACATATACGTGTCCCTGGAGCACAAAAGCAGTGTTAAGTCGCTGGGGGATATTTGTAGCAATAGCCAACAATACATTGTATGGGTCACAATTATACATTTCTCTTTTATGCCAAAAATCATTAGGATATTAAGTAAAGATCATGTTCCATGAAGATATTTTGTACATTTCCTACCGCAAATATATCAAAACTTAATTTTTGATTAGTAATATGCATTGCTAAGAACTTCATTTGAACAACTTTAAAGATGATTTTCTCAATATTTAGATTTTTTTGCACCCTCAGATTCCAGATTTTCAAATATTGTCCTATCCTAACAAACCATACATCAATGGAAAGCTTATTTATTCCGCTTTAATTGACACTTAAGACTTAAAGACTCACTTAAAGTAGTTTAAAAAAAAACAAGAACCTGGAAAACAAACTTACTTCATAATATAATCCTAATTATTATATTCAATGTAATATGATAATTAATAATTATTAACTATGTTACATTGCACAATAAAGTCCAGAGACTCCATAATGATATGCCTTCCCTTTATTTACATGAACATTTTAGTGCACACAATTCAGTAAATGAACTAACAGAGGAACAGTGTAACTACAAATCAACTAAACAACCTGCGAGACTGTTACATTTTATGCAATCAGGAGGAAATTATATAAAAGCCACATATCAAGTGTTTTTAATTCATATATCAAGAGTGACGATGCAAAGACACTGTAAACCATATATTAAAGAATTTTAATGTTCTTGTGATGATTTTTTTTAAAAAAATAGACCAGGTGGCGGCTCGCCATTATTAAAAAGAAGCCAGAACGGAGAGATAATTAATTGTGGAGAGTAAGAGAAGGATGGGCTAATAAAAATGGAAGATAATGCAATGAATGCTCCTTAGATGAGCAAAGAGGTAAACGTGTTGTAAGAGACTGAAAATGAGTTTTGAACCGAGTTGTTCAATGTTCAGCTGACATCTCGGATTTGTCGATTCCACCAATAAAGTCTGACTTTGGCATCCAGGAACCTGCAACTCGACTGATCTTTGCAAAGAAGAGAAGATCTTTTTTCCCCACACCACCACAGCTGCAATTAAATGTTAATTAGTGTCCCTGGGAATTAAAAATATCAGATTTTTCTCTTTTTTTCTATCCAGGCAATCACAAGGATTCAGAGGAAAAGATTTTTGTTTTAGATTCCAGAATCCACACGGTTCCAAAAGCACAAATGTGGATTCATTCAGTATAGCGCCACTTTGTGGCACATACAGCAAATGTGATTCAGTCACAATGCTTCATGGAATGCCAGGTTGTTTCGCTCTTCTTTAAAAAAAAATCCTTGAGGAGGAAGTGACTGAGAAAAGACTTTAGACTCAAGACTGCTGATGACGTGAGCACTGGCTGTGACGCTCTTTACTGGATGCAGCATTTTGTCAGTGTTGCCAACTTTACAGATGCAGCTTTCATTGCAACTCCGGCAGCTGTACCAAAAAAACTCCCACTTTCTGCAGCTCCAAAGCCAAGCAAACTGGCCAAAAACTCCATTGACAATCCGGCTTCCACTGCTGGAGCTGCAGGGAACAGAAACAGTAAGAGAGCGGGTGCAAATGACGCCCCAACGCCCAGCAAAAACATGGAAAGCTTAGTCAGCATTTTAATATAGTAATCTGAAGAAAACTGATTGTTCTGCTCTGCTTCGCTCAGCCTCCTCTGCTCCTCTTCTTGGATCCAGATGTCCAGGTCCTTCTGTTCTTTCTTTTTTCTTTCCTTTATCTCCTCCATCTCTCTTTCCTCCAGCCGTCTCATGTTCTCCAGCTCTTTCTGCAGAGATGCTCTGAACCGCTGCAGTCTTGCTGGGATCGGTCGCACGTTCTGCTTTTCCTTCTCGATATCAGTCTCAATCCGATCAATCCTGCGTTGAATGTGTTTCCTTCTTCGTTCAGTTTCTTGCTTCTCTTCATTGACGTCAGAAATGAACGCACGCCAATGAGCATCAGCCATTTTCTTGACCTCCTTCTTGATTATCCTCGTTCTTTCAGCCGTTTCTGCTTGCATTCTCTCTTCTATTATCTTCTGGGCTTTCTGCATGGCCTCTGTGACTTCATTAGTGAAGTGACGGTTCTCATTCACAGCCAGCAGTTTATCCACTTTCTGCAGGAGTCGACTCACTTGTTCTCGGTTTGTAGGGTTTGTGTTGTCAAAGGCCACGAAACGCCTCTCAAATCTCTTCACGAGGTCTTGAACTTTTGGATTTTGTCTCGAAATAAACTCTCCAATGGATTCTCCTCTGAGTCTGTCGGCGTGTGAGAATATCAGGATGCTGTGATGGCTGATGTCCTCACAAAACATCTCCAGAATCATCTCTACGGTGCGCTGCTGCTCCTCTGTATATCGCTCTATCGGTATGATGAGCAGAAATGCACGAGGACCAGGAGAAGACAAGGCCAGGCAATGTATTACCTCCTGTCGCAGTTCTTCAGTTGTCAGATCGGTGTCAAAAAGCCCAGGTGTGTCCACAAGAACGAGATTTCGTCCTTCCACTGTTCCATGTTCTCTCCTGCACTCTTTAGTGACTGAACTCATGCTCACTTCAGCATGAAATCGATCTTCTCCCAGGATGGTGTTTCCTGTCGCACTTTTCCCCGCACCGGTTCTTCCCAGCAGAACCAGACGCAGTTCATCTGGCACTGGATTCACTGCGAGCGGATCGCTGGAACCAGAACCCGATAGAGAGCTCTGAGTGGGTCTCTTCCTCGCTTTTGAGTTTCTGCTCTGAACATCTGCTCCTGAGGAACAAGCGATCATGTCAAATCAAAGAATCAAGCAAAATAACAGTCCTGCATCTTGAAAATAATTTTAATGACAAAAATAAGCATTCAAAATGCATAATTTAACGTACGAGTGGATAAGGCATAAAGTAATGTGTAAAGTAG
>NW_015505560.1:514282-520631 GCF_001515645.1 Sinocyclocheilus grahami | reverse complement strand
CACTTCAGCATGAAATCGATCTTCTCCCAGGATGGTGTTTCCCGTCGCGCTTTTCCCCGCACCGGTTCTTCCCAGCAGAACCAGACGCAGTTCATCTGGCACTGGATTCACTGCGAGCGGATCGCTGGAACCAGAACCCGATAGAGAGCTCTGAGTGGGTCTCTTCCTCGCTTTTGAGTTTCTGCTCTGAACATCTGCTCCTGAGGAACAAGCGATCATGTCAAATGAAAGAATCAAGCAAAATAACAGTCCTGCATCTTGAAAATAATTTTAATGACAAAAATAAGCATTCAAAATGCATAATTTAACGTACGAGTGGATAAGGCATAAAGTAATGTGTAAAGTAGTATAGTTCTACGTTTCCCTGCGTCTTGTTTGCTCGGTTTCTGTTTGTCATCTTGTTGTCTTGGTTACTATTTTGTTCATTAATTAATTCCACCTGTGTCTTGTGTGTATTCGGCTTGTTATTATCCTGTGTGTTTATAGCCCTGTGTTTGCTTTCGCTTTCGTCCAGTGTTGTCTATGTAAAGGTGCTTTCTTTTCTCCTGTGCACCTTGTTTTATTTCATTTAGTTTGTGTTTGATCACTGCAATTAGATCCTCTGCTTGCAACTGAACAAAGAGCTGGAACCTGGCTCCAATTCAGACAGGAATCATGTGTTTGAGGTGTGTTTTTTCTGTTACGTAAAGGAGAATATGAGACTAATTCACCGTACAAATGGTTGTAAAAGCAAAAATGCAACAAAATGCATCATATTTAGTGAGAAAGTGTGACATGAGAGCAAAACAGACACTATTTTTGAAATAAGCAGATCAAAAGTAATTAAAAAAACTAGACTTATTCTTATCAAGGCTTTTTCAAATATAATAACACACCTGTTTAAATTTCTATAATCGTTATGAATAAATGATGCTTAATTACCTTCGTTGGACATGTTTGCTGGTTGAGTTTCTCAGTGTGTGTGGTTGTCGTGTGTTTCTAGATGGACTGGTTTATGATGGGCAGGACTTACAGAAACGAAACTCAACTCAAATATTGATGCATCAGACCTCTGCTGCTCGCAAAATGATGTCCAGTGGCTGTATAAAAATGCATTTATATTCATTTATAAACATGTTTAATGTAAGATATGCACATTGGTTTATTTATAACAAAGTACCAGTTTTTTCCTTTAAGTCCACTACATCCACTAGAGGGACACAGTGAGCCTGTTTCAGAGATGAACTGACATCACTGATTATTTGTGTACAGGTCTGATTATTTACATATTTTCTATCATATGCGAAATGTGCAGGCCTGTTGCATGCATTTATTTGTTTACAGATTCACTGTATTTTTATGGCTGCAATAAAAACTAAAGTCACATAAAAACAACACGGTTTACACTAAGTAATATCTAGCCTGTATTATCTTCACTGAAAGGTAGAAAAAAAGTTATGAGAAATGTCTGTTCAAGAGAAGGAAGGACATTTTAGCCATTTATGGACAAGAATCGATGTGTGATGTCATGGAAATTATTTGTAAGGAGAGTTTGAGGAAACTGGAAATGGATGGAAAACAGAGGCGCCTCAAGAAAGAAAGTTTGAAAAGGTTTTAAAAGCTTGAAGTTTTAAGTAGTTTGAAATTTAAAATAGTTTTAAAGATTAAAGTTTGAATGTTTTAAAGGCAATACAGTCTATCAGAAAAACAAAAAGACAGAAAAACAGATTGCTATAGGGCTGGGGTGGTTGCTAGGGTGTTGCTATGAGGTTGCTAGGGTACTCAAGGTGGTTCCTAGGGTGCTTCTAGGGTACCTGGGGTGGTTGCTAAGGTATTGCTATGTGATTGCTAGGGCACTTGGCATGGTCGCTAGGGTGTTGCTTTGCAGTTGCTAAGGTACCCGGGATGATTGCTAGGGTGCTGCTATGTGGTTGCTAGGGTATTCAGGGTGGTTGTTGCTATGCGGTTGCTAAGGTACCCAGGGTGGTTGCTATGCACTTGCTAGGGTGCCTGGGGGTGATTGTTAGGTTGCTAGGGTATCTGAGGTGGTTGCTAAGGTGTTGCTATGTGGTTGCTAGGTACCCAGGGCGGGGTCTGGGGTACCCAGAGTAGTTGCTAGGGTGTTGTTATGCAGTTGCTAACATACTCGGGCTGGTTGCTATACAGCCACTAATCATGTTAGGAGCATGATTTAGCACAAAAGCAGTTAAAAACAGCTAAAAACCAGTAGCACATTGTCAAACCAAGAAAACTGTTGGTACAGCAACATCATTTTAATTGCATTGAATCAGATCATAGAAACAACTATGAAACACAAAGCTTGAAGTGCAATTTCAAAGTTCAGGTCAATAAAATAAATGTTTTTGGGAAAAGTGCTGGTTAAAGTCAGTAAAACAGCAATTTAGGTCTTAAAACTGACACACAAAACACCTAAATACTCCATTTAGTGCAATTTAAAACAACTTCAAAAACCTTACAGTTTAAGCTCGTTTACATAAATAAGTTGCATTAAATACAGTCATCTTTCCTTCAGTGCCTCTCAGCGAATTCAGTAACAGTGCTTCTTTTTAAAACTCTTTTCTTCACGAATGGACTTATTTTATGTGTTATTTAACTTAAGTTTTAAATAAATCACTTTTAAGACATTTGGACACAATAAATACACATTAAAACAATGATACCATGATCGGTTTAAACTAAAATAACTTTGGCGATGACAGGAGCAGCAGTGCTTTGTTTGATGGGAAATGTTCCCTAAAACACTTTGTTCCTGTAAACATTGTAAAAGAAAGCTATGACTAGCATTCTTGTCTAGCGATGTGCGTGTGGATGTGTTGGCGGTCAGTGCGTTAGTGTCTTCTTGTTTCGCAGCTTATGCGGGAGACCATGGTGGAGACGAGTTTCTCCATCTGCTGCGCTCTCAGCTCGCCCGTCTGCAGAACCTCCTCGTGATTGGCTTTCTTCTCGCTGTCGTAATCCATCACCGTCTGATTGGTGATCAGAGACAGAGCCACGACCCTCATCCCACAGTGACGCGCCACGATCACCTCGTGAACCGTGCTCATGCCTTGACACACAGACACAGACACACACACAGACAGACAGACAGACAGACACAGACACAGACACACACAGACAGACAGACACAGACACACACAGACAGACAGACACAGACACACACAGACAGACAGACACAGACACACACAGACAGACAGACACAGACACACACAGACAGACAGACACAGACACACACAGACAGACAGACACAGACACACACAGACAGACAGACACAGACACACACAGACAGACAGACAGACACAGACACAGACAGACAGACACAGACACAGACAGACACACACAGACACAGACAGACACACACAGACACAGACAGACACAGACACACACAGACAGACACAGACAGACACAGACACAGACACGTTAATTCATTTTCTCCCTCTGTAACGGTCACTCAAAGAAATTAAAAATATATTGTAATAAATATAAGAAATAAATTCTAAATAAGCTCAAATCAGCATCACAGCTGACCCTACACACGTTATTTTTTTTAAATTCTATTTTTATTACATTTTGCTATACTGTCCAAAGGATCAACACAAAATGCAGAACAACTGCAACTTTCCCACCTGAACATACACAATAATAATAATAATAATAATAATAAATTATATATTATTTATTTTATATATACACACGCTATATAAAAATTATATATTAATATTAATTATCCTATTTTTTCAAATCTATTTTAATTAAATTTGGTTATACTATCCAAATATAATAAAAATATATATATATTAATATAAGTCTGTTATAATCAGTGTCTGTTATTGTTATTGTATCTGTTCATAATAAAACACACCCTTTCTCAGTGCATGTTCCAGCAGAATAGATTGATCACGTCAGTGGAAAAGGTTATTACTTTAATGATGATCTATAAGAACAAACATCCTCTGTTTCTCTAGAATAACATGCACTGCTGAATCGGTCAGAATAGATCAGGATCATGCGTTACATCTACTAGCATGTTGCTGCTACCATGATTAACAAGTGACTAGCATGTTGCTAGCATGATTAGCAAGTAACTAACATGTTGCTACCATAACTAGCAAGTGACAAGCATGTCATTAGCATGATTAGCAAGTTACTAGCATGTCACTAACATGTTCCTAGCATGATTAACATGTTACTAACATGTTGCTAGCATGATTAGCATGCTACTAGCATGTTGCTAGCATTATTACAAAGTGACTAGCATGTTTCTAGCATGATTAACAAGTCACTAGCATGTCGCTAACATTTTTCTAGCATGATTAGCATGTCACTAGCAGGTTGCTACTATGATTAGCATGTCACTAGCATGTTGCTATCATGATTAGCCAGTAACTAGCATGTTGCTAGCATGATTAACATTTTATTAGCATGTTGCTAGCATGATTAGCATGCTACTAGCATGATTAGCAAGTGACTAGCATTTTCTTGCATAATTAGCAAGTTACTAGCATGTTGCTAACATGTTTCTAGCATGATTAGCATTTTACTAACATGCTGTTAGCATGATTAGCATGCTACTAGCATGTTGTTAATATTATTAGCAAGTGATTAGCATGTTACTAGCATGATTAGAAAGTTACTAGCATGTTGCTAGCATGATTAGCAAGTGACTAGCATGTTTCTAGCATGATTAACATGTTACTAGCATGTTGCTAAAATGATTAGCATTCTACTAGCATGTTGTTAGTATGTTTCTAACATGATTAGCATTTTGCTAGGCTAGATAGATAGATAGATAGATAAAGAAATATTAGATAAGACAAGTTTGAATGAGTTTAAATAGATTAGAAATCGTACATAGAAGGGAAGCTTAATGGAGTCAAATGGGCTTCAATTAGTTTACATTTGAATTTTGACAGCTGGAGTTTGAATAGTCTCGGCTCATCTGAACATTCCATCAATGTAAATCTATGGGACTTTTATGATTTTTAATCTTCAATTTTATGAAAACCATGAGTCGGATCAGTCTGAAAAGATACAGCAACCCGAGTCAGATCAGTCTGAAGAGCTGGGCTGAGTTTGGTGCTTCTAGCTGGAAATCTCTAGGAGGAGTAGCGTTCAGAAATGTAGTGTAAGAATAATAATTTCTCGAGCCACCCTAATGAATCACACTGGCTCTGACTCACCCACGGCGTCGGCTCCGAGGAAGCGCAGCATTTTGCATTCGGCGACGGTCTCGAAGGACGGGCCGGCCAAGGCGCTGTACACACCGTCCTGCATGAACGCAGAGTAATCCAGCTCCGCTGCGACCGCATGAGCCAGCTGCTGCAGATCACGGTCATACGCATCCGACATACACGGAAAGCGCTCGCCGAACCTGCCAGAGACATCAACACGCATAATATTTTTACACGCATTTTTATTCGTCTTTTTCTACACAGCTTTAATTAATTTTTATTTTAGTTTTACTTTGTAATTTTGTTAGGCGCTTTTATAATTTTATTTTATTTTTTAAATATGCTATATAGCTTTAATGATTTTTTTTATTTCAGTTTAAGTTTTAGTAATTTAAGCACTTCAGCTTATTTAATTCAGTTGCCAAGGCAACATTTCTAAATTTTAAGTTTTGTTCTTTCATCTAATATTTATACTTTATTTCAGCTTTATTTCAATCACCAAAAATGTTAGATTTTTATTAGTTTTAGTTAATTACAGCACTGCTCCCAATCAAGCTTTGATAATTTTGTCATGTGCTTTTGTGTATACATATATAGCTTGAATTAATTTTAATTTCAGTTTCTGTTTTAGTAATTTTTTGTACTTAAACTCATTTATTTAATTTAGTTGCCAATGCAACATTTCTAAATTTTGTTTAAGTTTTATAAGGTCTTTTAATCAAATATTGATATTTTATTTTAGCTTTATTTCAATGATTTTTAATAGTTTTAGTTAACAATTACCACACTACTCACAATCATGTTTGAGTAATTTGTCATGTGCTTTGCCATTGTTATTAGGGTTTTTTTATGTTCCACCTGTGCAGTGTAATGAATTAATGGAATCAGATAATCATAGTGCTGGGCGGTATACCGGTTCATACCGAATACTGGTGTTTATTTTTGTTATATGAATATAACTTATATATATATATATATTTATATTTATATGAATACCGGTGTATGTCGCTTAAACAAGGTTGGGAACGCGCCACTGTTTGAAAGGCGTCTCTTTTCACTGCTGCACTGTGGTGAGGGAACAGCTGTATGTGTTACTAAGCGTGAAAGCTCAGAAACTGAAGCTGTAGAACTAATAGAACGTGATGACACAGAAGAACTCCTCCACAATATCCACACTGACC
>NW_015505560.1:494947-514137 GCF_001515645.1 Sinocyclocheilus grahami | reverse complement strand
GAGCGTAGTTCGTCTGTTAATATCACATGCACTTTTTAGTTTGTTGTTGTATTTAGTTTGTTACTCAGACGCAGGCAGTGCGCTGCATGAGACAAAAGAGTAATATAGCCAAAACAACCACATAGCCGCTCTTTAGTGTAGATGCATGCTGATTTTATCAGACGATGCTGTGATTATAAATGAGAGTGACTCCTGGTTAACATGTATTAAAAGGGGTCGTGTTTAGTCACTATTTAGTGTGGTATTTTTTGACAATATTCACTCATCATGACAGTAAAATAGGGCATTCTGAGTCAATATACTGCAGTATTTCCTCTCAATCAGTAGAAGATATGGTTAACACCGGCTCATGCATGAAAAAAAAATACCGTCATGTACCGTGAAACCGGTATAACTTTGAAAAATACCGTGATATACATTTTTGGTCATACCGCCCAGCACTAGATAATCACGTCAGATCAGCGCAGCAGCAGAGTCTCACCTCTTGTCGTTTGCTCCCACTAGCGGATTGTTTCCAGCGAATCCTGGAATATTGATGTGGTCCTTTATGACCATGATGTCTCCCACTTTAAAGTCCTGGTTGAGTCCGCCAGCGGCATTGGTCAGGATGACCGTCTCCACGCCCATCAGCTTAAACACACGCATCGGCATAGTGGTCTACAAAACCAGATCATCAGGATCAAGCCGGAGTCACATTCCAGCTCAAAATCAACAGAAAAATACAATGCATCTGTAACATATTAAGCACTTTTTGCACTCTGACTGTGGGAGCCATATTTACTATCTTTTTTAATGTTTCTATATGTTCACTTATATATTAGTTTGCTGCTATATTGTTAATGTTGTTTATTTCTCTGAGTGTGTGCCCTCTATAGGTGTGAAGGGAAAAATGTTTAAAAGGATATGCCACCCCTGACAGGAGGGGGGCGCTGGTGCGAGAGCATACAGTCTTTAGACCGTACGCATGGAGCTAAGATGGCATGGTGCAACAAGCCTGCAATTAGCCTTTAAGTTGTTTGTTTGTTTTATGTTGCAATTCAAGTTAATTTTGGTTTAATAAACTTCAGTTATTTTTTGAAACTTCAACAAGCCTTTCTGGATCGATTCATGGCGCTTTGCACGCGTAGGAATATTGCATCAACACCTCCCACAGTGGCCAAGAAACAAGGGACAAAATTGGAAAGTTGAAGCTTGCTTTTACCACTACACTATGTCGAAAGACATAAATCAATCAAGTTGAAAGATGGACATTACACTCTTGATTTACCCTTTAGGAAGGAGGACACAATATTGCCCAAAAATTACCAAGTGGCAGAACAGCGACTTCAAAGTCTAAAAAGAAAGTTCAAAAGGAATGAACAATTCAAAACCGACTATACTGAATTTCTAACTGAAGTCATAAATAAGGGCTATGCTGAAGTAGTACCGCAACAAGAGTTGAAAAGAACAGACGGTAAATTATGGTACATCCCACATCACTGTGTATATCATCCACAAAAACGGACCATAAGAGTTGTCTTTGACTGTGGTGCTACCTTTCAAGGTAAATCCCTCAACTCAGAACTTCTTCAGGGTCCTGATTTAACCAGCACACTTTTCGATGTCCTCACCAGATTTCGCCAAGAACCTGTAGCAGTTATGACCGACATCAAAGCAATGTTCCATCAGGTCAGAGTGTCAAAGGCAGATGTTGACTTTTTGCGATTCCTCTGGTGGCCAGATGCCAGTATGCCTGCTGTAGAACACAGAATGCTAGAACATCTTTTTGGGGCAGTGTCATCCCCCAGTTGTGCTAACTTTGCTCTAAGACAAACAGCCAAAGATAACAATGACTGTTTTAGATCTGAGGTAATAAGCACTGTTGAAAACAACTTCTATGTGGATGATTGTTTAAAGTCACTTCCAACAGAGCTTGACGCAGTAGAGATGGTGAAAGACCTTACATCTCTCTGTCAAACAGGAGGATTCCATCTCACAAAATGGGTGAGTAACAGTCGCACTGTGCTTGCACATATTCCAAAGGAAGACAGAGCTCAGAATGTAAAGGAGTTGGATCTCGAAAGGAATTCAGTGGACGTTTAATCCTCCAGGAGCCTCACATCATGGGGGAGTATGGGAGAGACTCATTCGTATGGTGAGGCAGATCTTATGCTCTATTTTGCAACACCACACCCTTGATGATGAAGAATTACAAACATTCTTTTGTGAGGTAGAATCAATCTTGAATAGTCGTCCCATTACCACATTGTCTGATGACCATCATGATCTTGAACCTTTGACACCAAATCACATTCTCCTGCTAAAGTCTAGCCCTGCTTTACCCCCTGGACTGTTTCAGAAGTCAGATGTATACATCAGACGTCGATGGAGGCAAGTACAATTTTTATCTGACCTGTTTTAGAAGAGGTGGTCCCAAGAGTACTTACCATTATTACAGGAACGACAAAAATGGTTTACTGCTAAAAGAGGACTGCAGAGGGGAGATATTGTCCTAGTTGTGGACAGTTCAGCACCTCGTGGATCGTGGCCTATTGGAAGAGTAACAGAAGTTTTACCTGATTCCAAAGGACTCATAAGAAATGTTAAACTTAAGACAAAGACTGGTTTCTTGGAAAGACATATTACCAAACTTTGCCTGCTGTTAGAAGATGCAGAAAACTAGAACTGAATCTTAGAACGACTGGATGAAGATTAAAAGATGAGTATTATTTCTCCTTGTATATGCGTATTTGGCTCCATTTATATTTAATTTGATTGTAATTGATGCTTAAACCCTCAATTAGGGGCCGGGTGTAGGAGCCATACTTACTATCTTATTTAATTTTTCTATATGTTCACTTATATATTATATATTTGGTTTAATAAACTTCAGTTATTGTTTGGAACTTCAACAAGCCTTTCTGGATCTATTCATGGTGCTTTGTACACGTAGGAATATTGCATCAACACCTCCCACAGTGGCCAAGAAACAAGGGACAAAATTGGAAAGTTGAAGCTTGTTTTTACCACAACACTGACATTATTCTCAGAGGAGCTGAACTAGAGATGATTGTGTAACACGTGCAACGTTTGTGTTGTATTAATAAAGACATCGTAAAAGTGCCACTGATGTTTACATTCAGCAAATACTGATCATACATGAGTTCATAATGACACCACAGTTCCTAAACACTAAAACTGCTCTTTAATAGCATTCTCAAACATTAGCATTTATACTAGGGCTGCACAATTAATCGAATTTCTAATCGCGATTACAATTATGGATGCCACAATTACGTAATCGCTCAAAGCGGTAATTAATCATCCACTTATGTTATTCTGCGCGCTTAAGATGTGTTTTTTTTCTACATGTTATCTTAAGGGTTTTAATTTTAGTATAACATTATAATACCATTCATATTTTAACTTTTTATATCATTTAAAGAAGAAACCAATCCGATGTATATTTGACATTTGAGGCTTAATACTATAGAAAAGCACTAAAGGTTTTTCAGTTAGAATGTTTTCAGCTTGTTTATTTTCATATAAAAATTACGGCATGCAGTTGCATCAAACAATGGTATAAACATCAATGTAAATTGTGATAATTGTAATTAATAATCGCAATTACAATTTCAAGGGAATAATCAACAATTATGATTTTTGTCATAATCGTGCAGCCCTAATTTATGCATCAGTCATGGAAGGTTTTTCTGAAATGTTTCTAAGGTTTTTTAAACGTTTACTGCTTGTTCCAGAACATTTCGAGAACATTTAAAAGTTTGCTAAATGATACAATGTAACGTTCCATTTATGTTTTCCATAACATTCCAAACAGGGTTATTATAATGAACTGAAGCTAAATCTAAAACAATAAAGCATTTTTTGTAACTTCAAATAAAAACAAAAAAACAAACTTAATTAATTTCAGCTAGTCGCCAAGAAAACATTTCTTATTTTCATTTAAGTTTAACTTGATGTTATAAAATAACTAAAACTAAAATTTAAATAACAATCAACAAAACTACATAGACATTTAAAAAGAAATAAATCAAACAATAAAAAATTAAAATATAAAAATCATAAACTTTTTCATTTCATCTAGTTGCCAAGAAAACATTTATCATTTTAATTTAATTTAACTGGATGTTCTAAAATAACTAAAACTGAAATTAAAATGAACGACAACTATATATATATATTAAAAGAAAAAGAAACTAAAATAAAATAAACGTTTTTTTTAAATATTTCATTTAGTTTAGCTTCATGTTCTAAAATTACTAAAACCAAAATAAAAATTTAATTAATATATAGACATATTTAAAATTAAAATAAAAAAACTAATAAAACAAAAACGAAAAAATTAAATAAAATATAAAACCCTAAACTTAATTTCAACTAGTTGCCAAGGCAACATTTCTCATTTTCATTTAGTTTAACTTGATATTCAAAAAAACAACAACAATTAAAATAAAAATTACATGAATACTATATAGACATATTTAAAAAATAATAATAAAACAAAAATAATATAATACAAATAATAACAACTAATAAAATCACAACAAAATTACTAAAACAAACTAAAATTCAAATGGAAACTAATTCTAAATATTAATAAAAACTATAATAGTATCTCAATGATACTGGTTTGCATAACCAAGAAAAAACATTTTAAAAAACTGAATTTTTTAATGTTCAGAGAACAATCAGATTTAATGTTTTCATAACTTAATGGGAATGTTAGCAGAACGTTCGAACAGATTTCAGATGAACAGTTAGTGTGTTAATCACCTTCTGAATGGTGTATCCTTCATACAGATGAAACCTGCCCTGCATGCAAACACACGGCTTTCCTTTAAGCTTGCCGAACACCAGCCTTCCAGCGTGACCGTGAACTACAGAAAACACAGTTAGGAGTCAGTCTGGAGATGAGTACAGCACAATCAGCCGTCGCAGCACATGGTCTGAACTCACTGGTGCTCCGAGGGAAGCTGGGGATGTCACTGTAGTCGATGACCAGCGGATCTTTCAGCATTTCTGCCAGTCCTCCGAGACCGGAGCCGCACACGATCCCCAGCAGGGGGCGCACTGGAGCCTGAGCCAGCAGCCAATCAGCTGTGGCCTTACACTCCTCATAACTGTACCTGAGGGAGAGCAGAGAGGGTCATGTGATTTTTAGTGAAATAAGTGCTCATTTAATCTAATTTGCTATCATTAGAAGCAAAATGTGTTTTAAAATAAAAGTTAATTCTTCTGGATAAAATAAACACTAAATGGATAAAATAAACATTAACTGAAATAAAATCTAAAAAACCTTAAACTTAATTTATTTCAACTACTTGCCAAGGCAGCAGGGTTAGGAGTCAGTCTGGAGATGAGTACAGCACAATCAGCCGTCGCAGCACATGGTCTGAACTCACCGGTGCTCCGAGGGAAGCTGGGGATGTCACTGTAGTCGATGACCAGCGGATCTTTCAGCATTTCTGCCAGTCCTCCGAGACCGGAGCCGCACACGATCCCCAGCAGGGGGCGCACTGGAGCCTGAGCCAGCAGCCAATCAGCTGTGGCCTTACACTCCTCATAACTGTACCTGAGGGAGAGCAGAGAGGGTCATGTGATTTTTAGTGAAATAAGTGCTCATTTAATCTAATTTGCTATCATTAGAAGCAAAATGTGTTTTAAAATAAAAGTTAATTCTTCTGGATAAAATAAACACTAAATGGATAAAATAAACATTAACTGAAATAAAATCTAAAAAACCTTAAACTTAATTTATTTCAACTACTTGCCAAGGCAGCAGTTCTCATTTTCATTTAGTTTAACTAAAAAAAGCTATATATATATATATATAATTATGATCAAATAAAAAATGTAGAAATAAAAATTATGTAGACATTTTAAAAGAACTAATAAAAATAACAAAAACACAAAAATTGCTAAAACTTTATTCTAAAAAATTCTCATTTGCTATAATTAGATTTACTTGAAAAGCAAAATGTGTACGATAATGAGGGTTATTATAGTTAACCAAAACTAAAAACATTAAAAAAAACATTTCCATTACTTGAAATAAAATAAACATGACTTAAATAAAATATTTTTTAAATTAACGTTTTTATTTCAACTAGCTTCCAGAACAACATTTTCATTTTCATTTAGTTTAACTAGCTAGAAATCTGAAATAAAAATTACTATATAGACAAACACACACACACATATATATATATAAACACTAAAACACAAAAAATTACAGAAACACACAAAAATAACTAAAAATTTTTACTAAAATGAATGTAATTAATGATCTCAATTTCTATCATTAGATTTACTTAAAAACTAAATGTGTAAGATAATACGGCTTCTGGATCAGAGTTAATATAGTTGACTAAAACTAAAAACATTAGAAAAATACTTCAAATAAAATAAACATGAACTGAAATAAAATAAAATATAAAAAAACTAAACTTCTTTTATTTCAAACCAAAGCAACATTTCTAATTTTCATTTAGTTGAACTAAAATAACAATAAAACTGAAATAGAAATGACTATTTAGACATCTAAAAAAATTAATAAATATCATAAACAAAAACAATGTATAGAACTCAAACTCAAAATATTAAGAAAAACTAAAATGGAATCAACACTGTTCCGGATTAAGTCTCTGACAAATGTTCTTTTAGCTTAAGCTTCACTAAATAGCGTTTTACTCTCAAACATAAAAAGCAGCGTTTTCAAAGCAACCTATGAATGTCTTATTAGGACTCAATGTTTGAAAGAGAAAAGTATGTATGACTGAATGAAGCATGAGAGTCTGCGGTCGAGTCGTTCTGCCTGCCTTCTTATCTATTTAATGTTTTCATTACAACAAATCATGTGTTTTATCTGAGCTCAATGTAATGAAATAAAAACACCGGGGACTGGAAAATAATGGCTGGATTAGTCCGATTAATGTGCAGATGAGCAGTTCTGCTAATGACTCACACGGGAGACTCCCCGAATCACTCAGAGCTGTTACTGAATCAATCTCTGATATGACTCACTTCCAGGAACATTTACTTACGTTCACATTAAGTTACAAATCATTATTTCCGAATGTTCTCTGAAAGTTCACAATGTGCAGGAACATTCCATTTAGGGATATGCCGGTATCAGATTTTCATGTTGGGATTAATTGCTAATGCTTTTATCACGGTATACGGTATTATCACGATATTGAAATTTAGTTTAAAAAAAAAGTGGTCATAATACAGTATAACAGGTTTAATAACTTTTTTCTTATAACAAAAACAACTGAACATTTAAATGCAATAAAGCAATACAGAAACATTTATAAAGCTAAAAGTTTTACAGATTAAAGTGCAAAAGAACTATAAAGACCAATAGGTATCACTTTACAATAAGACCTCGTTAGTTAAGTTTAGTTAATGCATTAACATTCACAATAGCTACATTTGCTACAGAAGTTATTAATCTTTGTTTAAAAAAATACAAGTCTTTGTTCGTGTTAGCTCATTAAATAACACAGGTGCAACTTTCGATTTTAACAACCTGTTATTAAATATTGGCATACCTAAGATTAATGAATGTTCAGAAGAATTGCACATTTTTATCTTGCAATTCTGATTTTATAACTCGCTATTTTATATCTCACAATTCTGACTTTTTTTCTCAGAGTTGTGAGATATAAAATAGCGAGTTATAAAAAGTCGTGTAGCGTCTCGACCAATCTGACACACTAATTTTAATTTGATTTAACAAATCAATTATTCATTAGGTTAACAAATCGTCACAGTCCCCTCACTCAATATACTGGATGCCAGGATGTCTGCTGAACACCAGGCGCTATGGTCACCATGACAACTAATCATGATATCACTGGTTTAGCTCATTAAATAACACAGGTGCAACTTTCGATTTTAACAACCTGTTATTAAATATTGGCATACCTAAGATTAATGAATGTTCAGAAGAATTGCACATTTTTATCTTGCAATTCTGATTTTATAACTCGCTATTTTATGTCTCACAATTCTGACTTTTTTTCTCAGAGTTGTGAGATATAAAATAGCGAGTTATAAAAGTCGCGATAACCTTTTTTATTTTTAATTCAGTGGCGGAAACGGCCTTCCATACCACAGAGCCGGCCCGAGGCATAAGCGAACTAAGCGGCTGCTTAGGGTCCCCGTGGCCACCAGGGGGCCCCCAAGAATACATGAAATGACAGCTTGATTATTATTTTATTTCATAATTTTTTTTGGTGATATATTATGTCAATGGACAAAGGTAATAATACAAAAACGCAATATTAAACAATTAAATAATCTATACGTATCGTTTTATTTCCATAGCAAGGCATCATGCATCCAAAATTTGACAGATGTATGACTTTTATATAGTTTTTTCCTTTTTTTGTTAAATACTTCATAAATATATCATAAGCTATATGATACAGCATATTGTGATTATCAAATACGTGTAAATTAATTAGTTTTGTCGTTTAAACAACCTTAATGACCATGTTAGTTGATCTATAATGTGCGCTGGACGCTGTCGTGTGGATCTGTCGGATTAACATCACGGAAATTCACCCATTTCTCCCGAAATGCATGAAAGTAAGTGGCCAGCGAACTGGGAGAAAAACAGCGTAAACGTTATAGCTACCTACACAATGTGTATTTGATAGGAATAAAACGCGTCACATTTTAATTGAAAGGAGTATTATTACCGCTTTCCATAGAAATCAGTGTATTTAACAAACTAAATTTTGTTGATAGTTGTCACGTGTCCGGTCCATGAACTTCCGTCGGCTAGCCATCAGAGGTCACCCTTCCCATTTCAGGGACTCTCGCACTACACACTGTTGCATATCACCCCGGACTACATATCCCATCATCCACTGCACTGATGACACACACACAGTTGATTGCACAGCACTGATTGCACACAGCTGTTATCACTCACACATCCCCTATTTAACTCTCACTCTGATCCCATTCCACTGCCGAGTATTGTTTAGCGATTATCACTCCCCTAGCGATAGCTACTTTACAGAGCCTGTTTAGTTTGTCTTATCCTTACCTTAGTCTTGCCTTGTCTGTGTTCTCGTTCCCTCTAGTCTCGCCCCTTTGATTCTGTTTGCCGATAGTTCACCTCTGCTAGCATTAGGTTTCTTCTTGTGTCTTGCCCACCATATACCTGTCTGCCATTATCTGACCCAAGCCTGTTTTATGACCACGTCTCTGTCTTCTCCTAATAAATAGCTTGCAAGTGGATCCGCACGTCTCACGTCTCGTCAGCCCCGTAACAATAGTACTTAATTGAAATCTGTATTGAAATGTCTGAAACACTGAACAGTTGTGATATAAAGCACTGAGCATGTCTTTCTCTCGATTATAATATAACATTTAATTTAGCTAGTTTTAGAAAAACATTAAAAAAAACATTTTTGTCTGTGTAAAATTTTCCGGGGTATACATTTTTGTAATAAAAATAAGCTTCTGTTTCATAAACTCGGTACTGATAACAACTTAACATTTTTTACCTTACCCTGTCTTTGCTTTTATGTTCCAGTATCATTATGCCTCAGTTAGCTAGATTAAGAGTTGTTGTTTTAGGTGTACGGATGACTTGCTGCGGTGTTTAATAACTTATGTTGTTAAAATAACATTCTTTTCAGTAAATGCATTGTCCGCTGGTTTATTTAACTACTTTTAAGTTAAGCACCACATAAAGTATGCCACTAAGACTTTGGATGTTAAAGTTTAAATTAACACATGACCACTCTTGCGGGTTTGCTACTGTAACAACTAAAAACCATAGAAGGGTTACAACACGCCAGGCAGATATAAGCAACACAGCTACGACAGATAAAATTGATAATGTGTGTGTTAGATTTATAGTGTGCGAATAGTGTGCATTGACAATAATCAGTCGTATTGGTGGCACCGAGGGCCCCCCATGTAAAATTCTGCTTAGGGCCTCATAAAGGCTCGGGCCAGCCTTGCATACCATACCTAATAATAAATATGTAGTATAGTTGCAAAACAGTTACATATTAGGTGTGTTAGATTTAGTGTGCGCATTGACAATAATCAGTCGTATTGGTGGCACCGAGGGCCCCCCATGTAAAATTCTGCTTAGGGCCTCATAAAGGCTCGGGCCAGCCTTGCATACCATACCTAATAATAAATATGTAGTATAGTTGCAAAACAGTTACATATTAGCAAACAGAAATGAATAAGATATTCAGAACGCACAGATGCTCTCCTCTCATCATCATCATCATCTTCATCATCTGATCGCAGTGATACGTGCTGAAGGCCACGCGACAAGCACCGGGTTTCCCAGCATCACACAAGACACGTGCATCCCAACACGCGCGATTACATCTTATTACTTGACTTCTCATCGTTTCAGCTGTTATGCATTATATCTAACGATCTCAACTGTTAAGGTGCTTAAAAGAGCTTTATTCATGTAAAACATCATGCATGTCAGATATGAAATATAAGTGTGTCAAACCAGTTTAACAGGTTTATCTATTTGTTTAAGTTTAACTGTAAAACTCGCAGAAATGACTGTGCAGATAGATGATATGTTAAAGATGATGCTGCGCTTATTATATGATTTCTGATGTAACTATTATATTGAAGACGCAATAAACCACATGCGCGCGCGCTAGACATAAAATGCCATTTGAAATACGGAGCTAAAATCATCCACATCATCAGTATAAAGCATCTTTAATGAAGCGTTTTAAACTCACCCTGTCGTTGAATCAGCAAACATCGCGACGCGTTTCTGAGTTTCGGTGAGTGAAGAATGAAATGAAAGTCGCGCGTCTCCGGTCTCCGGTCTCCGTGCCTCTGTCTGTCTCTAGTGTTCCGCTGAACGCGTTCCTCCGGCGGTGCATGCATGTGAATGAGAGAAGAATGCGCTTATAAAACGCGTTTCCTCCTCCACCCGAGACGCTCAGTCGTGACGCGCAGGGCGTGCGCATTTCCTGGAGCGCGGTGCTTTGTGACATCATTCGCATGTGACGTCAGCCGCCACAAATGTAAACAAAGAAACAAACAAGCTTCACATTCATGAATGCAAGTTTACTAATAAAAAACCCAACTTCATGATTTTGTTGACTGTAGTAGAGAAACTACAAATACTTTGAAAGCTTGAGCTATTTGTTTATTTACCCTTATTCTTATTTTTATATAATTATACAAAATTATAAATGATAAGACTCATTATTGATAAAAAGTATTTATCTCAGTATTTATTTTTGTAGTTGCTTTTCTCTTTTTGTTCTGTTTCATTGTATAATGTTCAATGTTTGCATTTGAAGAAATGTGCATTTTTATGTTAATGTTCAGTAAAAATAATAATAGCATTGTCCAGAAACATGTTTAAGAAGTTTTGCAACACAAATAATTTAAATTAATTACTTTATTTATTCATCAGAGACTTGGATATTATGTGGAGGAACAGATGCAGAGGAAAGATACTTTACAATGTATACAAAATGAACATTTAATATATACAAAACAATAAGTATTTTAATGGAGTGACACTGAGCATTTAATATATTTAGAACAGGCAAAATAAAGATATGAACATAACAGCACAAAATAAAATTATTATTTTTTATTAATATTCATGGAAAATACCAAAAATGAGCATTTTAATTGTTAATATCAAATGTTCTAAGTTCATAGACTTTGATATTATTACAAATGTGTTCTGTAATATATGAAAGAATGTAAATAAGGTATTTTATGAATATTTTCTAATGGACTGATACTGAGCATCTAATATATTTAAAACAGGCAAAAATGAAGATATATTATAAACATTATATCTAAACATTAAAAACTATTAATAAGCATTTCAGTTTTTAATATAAAATGTTGTGCGTGTGTGTGTGTGTGTGTATATATATATATATATAATGACAAAATATAATTGTTGTTTAGGAAATGCAATAAATTAGCATTTGAAATTTTAATTTGAAATGTTCTATAAAGTGTGAAGCATGCTTGCCATGCAGCAGTGCATGCAGTGGCAGGTTTCGGTGATGGATGTGTCACTCAGCGCCTCCTGCAGGTCACAGTATTCAGCAGCAGCAGCAGCATCACTCACTCATTCTGCATCTCTCTCATTAATGAAACGCCTCATCACTCTGGAGTTCTCATTCAAGTTGTTACATCTTTGTAACAGTTGCAACATTTGTGTTTATCAAGTATTTCTAAGTCAGAAGTTGCCTTTTAGACGTTGTTTGATCATTTTCTAAATACTTTTCTAAATCATGTTCTGGGAAACAAATGCATTACTGTATGCATAACACCATGCATACAGTGTGTAATGCATTACATATGCATTACACCAAAGTATTGCAGTGCAATGGTCTATCAGATGAGCTGAGGTTAGGGTTAGGAAAATGGTCAAATCTATGTGAAAACTTACCAAAACTATCCTGAGTTTGACCCTGTGTGTGTTTTTGCGTGCATCTAAAACTGTGAAAGAAAGAAAGAAAGAAAGAAAGAAAGAAAGAAAGAAAGAAAGAAAGAAAGAAAGAAAGAAAGAAAGAAAAGTGAGAGTTTGGAAAGTGCAACTCCAGGTTGAATTTTTTGTGGAGGGGGGATCATTATCGATTTTGGAATACTAATGAGCAGCCATTGTGTCTCACACACACACACACACACACAAAGATGTGTTTGTCAGTGGTCGGTTTTGTCCCTTTGGTGAGTGTTTCAAACAATACATTCCTTTGTACTTGAGAGAGAGAGATGGTTGAGAGAGAGACAGAGACAGAACCTGGAACCTGGACACATCACAAGTATTAAACACCTTCAGTCTTTACCATGATAACCATCATTATAGACCAAATGCCACATAGTTACCAGTGTACAAGCATAATAAATGAATATGTGATCATATCATGCAAGAAGCTTTCAGAACATTTTTGTTCGTTTTCTCAGTTTTATTGATATAGAAACAGTTTTCGATCAGAAATTGCTAGTAAATTTCACAACTACACAGAAAAGGCAAGTAACACATTGAACTAAATGTGAATTTATTTAAGTATAAAAAACTGAAATAGCATTTTCTTGCAAAATGTACTTCAATAGTCTTTGTTTTATATTCACTACATCAACAAATCATTTTACATTATGGTATTTTGGCAGAAACTATGGTTATCATGGTACATTTGATACAGCTTCAGATCGGATAATTTTTATTTTGTTTATTTATTTAGTCATTTAGCAGACGCTTGTATCCAAAGTGACTTACAAATGAGGACAAATATAAATAAATGAGGATAATGTATATGAAAGGATGGTGATCCATCAAATTACATAACACTGAATATAATTAATGCTGTTATATAAGTGTTCTGCTGATAAAGAGAAGAGAGACTTTGTTTTATTGCACATTAATGCATCTAAATGTGTTTGGACTTGTTTCTCTTGTTTACTGAATAAATGTTTATGTTTAAGTTGAAAACAAATATCTGTCAATGATCAGAAAAATAAACTTAACTCAAAGGGGAAACTGTATTATTTTTCTGACCCTATTAACAGATATTTACAGATATCTTGATATAAGCATAAACTCACTTAATTTAACTTTAAAAAAAGAGACTTACTATCTTAACTCATTTTGCATCTCCAGAAAATGTAGCTTGATTTAGGAAAATGTTTAGATATTTGTACTGGAAAACAAGGCAAAATACTGAGGAAGACAGGCAGATGAGGAGATACAGTATGGATTTTTTTCACATGACCTCATTTAGTGCGTCTCTTTCGGCTCATTGTTGGTTAAAATCTCTCTCGTGTAAAATAATCTGTTCTGTTCACCTGATTAACCAGATAAACTGCACTTCTCCCTATGGACTGAAATCTACACCACAATACAAAAGTACAAAATAACTTTTGTATTGTGTATTATTGTACACAATACAAAAGTACAATACAAAAGAAAACCGCTGAAGGCCACTGAATGAGCTGAATATCATGGCATCTGACTGAGCATATTTGTATTTCAAGCATTAAAAGACATTGTGTTTGAGCCGTGGCCTATCAGTCAATGCAAACACTCTGATATAATGCACAATGATGCATGTACTGCAACCTTATATATGGCTCAATATATATTTCAATCTATTTCTTACTATGTGTCAGTAAGTTGTTGTTATTTTAGCATGTGTGTTTGCCTCAGTATTATTTTTTTAGGATTACTGATGAACTAATGTACTTTGATTTGTATTAGTTATCTATTTTAGTTTTAGTTACAGTTGTAGTAATGTTGTCATTTTATTAGTTTTTCATTATGTCTATATCGGCTTTTTATTAAGTTTTACTTTTATTTATTTTGAGTTATTTCAGTACTTCAACATACAAAATGGAAATGAAATAATATATATATATTTAATGTATTTATATATATATGTACATGTATATGTATATGTGTGTGGCTGTACATACACATATGTAGTTGTTTTTTGGTGTTTGGCTTAGTATTATGTTAGAATCATTATTATACTCATACCTTTTGTTCTTTTAATATTTTTGAATTGTTTTTAGCTTTATTTTTTTGTTTTCATTTAAATGTTTTAGTTTTGAAATGTTGTTGTATGCATTTGTCATTTTAATTTAATTTATTTTATTTTCTTAAAAGCTTTTAGCTTCAATAAATTTTTATTATTTGTGTATGTTTGAATTGTTTTTATTTTTTATTTTTTTGTTTTCATTTAAATGTTTTAGTTTTGAAATGTTGTTGTATGCATTTGTCATTTTTATTTAATTTATTTTATTTTCTTAAATGTGTGTATGTATATAGTATTTATAGAGTTTTAGCTTTTAGTTTTAATTACTTTTTCTTATTTGTAAGTCGCTTTGGATAAAAGCATCTGCTAAATGACTAAAAGTAAAGTAAAGTAAAGGCTCAATTCCCTACAATTTCATCACTTTTCTCATTCTTTTCCATTATTGTTTACTGTCTCTTTTTTATTTAAGGCAAGACACAACAGGCAAAAACATTGTTATTTCATGCACTGGTCAATTTTGGCACAGAAAGCATCCAAAATATAATTTATTTTATTGCACTTTATCTATTTGTGCCTGTAGATTTCAGGCTGTTTTCTAAAAATGAGTTTGTTTCTCAATTTCAGTAACACTTGCATACACCAGACTTAGCAGTTTTATTCCTCTCTATATTCTGAAGGTTTTTGCTGAGGGATTTGTTTTTATATCATTCACATTTATTTATATAACATTTTACTCCTAAAAACGTGGTGAAAATGCACATTTTTAAAGGCTTTGAGTTTTTTCTCCACTTCAGCAGCACTTACATACACCAAAACTTAGAGTTTAATTCCTCTATATATTCTGAAGGGTTTTGCAGAGGGATTTGTTTTTATATCATTCACATTTATTTATATAACATTTTACTCCTAAAAACGTGGTGAAAATGCACATTTTTAAAGGCTTTGAGTTTTTTCTCCACTTCAGCAGCACTTACATACACCAAAACTTAGAGTTTAATTCCTCTATATATTCTGAAGGGTTTTGCAGAGGGATTTGTTTTTATATCATTCACATTTATTTATACAACATTTTACTCCTAAAAAACGTGGTCAAAATGCACATTTTTAAAGGCTTTGAGTTTTTTCTCCTCTTCAGCAGCACTTACATACACCAAAACTTACAATTTAATTCCAATCTATATTCTGAAGGGTTTTAATGAGGGGTTTATTCATAGACAAATGGTGAAAATATTTTTTGAGTATTTTCTGATCTATGGAGAGATAAAACGAGAAATCCAAAATCCCCTCAGTAAAAACTCTAATATGTCAACAAAATCAAACAAGAATTTTGAACCAATGTTCAGATTTCTGTTCTGGAAATGTATGCAAATGTGTGCATATTTAATTAGATAATGCATCATTTGCATATTTAAACTTACCATACAAAAAAATGTTTTGCTAATTTTACTGCAATCAAATCAACTGGGCAAGTATGATGATATTGATTAGTTGTGTTTTTTACCCTATTCACCTGTGGTATCTTACCTTAAAGTAAAAACAAATGAATGCAGTGCTTTGGATTAAAGTATCTGCCAAATGCATAAACATAACTTCACTGTTTTGTGTCATGAGCATCAACCACATTGTCTTTCGCCACTTGTTTCTCCTCTAGATGACGTCGGCCACACCCCTTTCTTCTAACGGCCCTGCCCCTCAGAAGGTGTGCCACTCTCAGACGCAGACAGACGTCCTAAAGCCTCTGCTCGGTGGGGTGGGGCATGGGAGTCAGATGGTGCACTGGAGGCGGGTGCTATCCAAGGATGGGTGGAGCAACGTCCGCATCGAGCACGTGAGTGGGCGTGACACTTTGTACCTGCGTGAACCCTGGACCACCTTTGTGAAATGCAGTGGAGGTACAAACTGGTTCTGTTCAGCACCACGTTTGTGTGAACCTGGTTCACCTTTGGACTGCTGTGGTTCCTGCTGGCTTTGGTGTATGGAGACCTGCTCGGTAAGAGCTGGAAGCAGAGTTAAAATCAACATAAAATGACTTTCTTTATTCATGTTCTGGACTTATTGTGAATGATTCTTGCATGACACTCTTATTTTATTATAACTAGTATGCTATTATAATTTTTATTAATAACTGAAATTATTATTTTTTAAAATATTTTCATTTTAGTTAAAGTTTTAGTAATTTTGTTGTGTTTTTGTCTTTTTTTTATTAAGTTTATATAGTTTTGTGTTTTTAATTTTTAGTTATTTTAGTACTTCAAGTTGATGAGAAATTACAGATGTTGCCTTGATAACTAGCTGATACAAAATAAGTACATTTTTAAATATTATTTCAGTTAAAATGTATTTTATTTAAATTAACAAAAATTAAATTTTTTTATAGTTTTAGTTAACAATAATAGCGCTGATATTCCATACATGTTTTTATAAAGAAATAATGTTTATTTTGACCTAATCTTTCATCAAAATCTAAATGATTTTTCTCACTTTTATTACTTCTAACAAACGTTAGGAGACCAGGTTAATACTTAAATGAAACAAATGACAACTCCATTAAGTCTCCTGAGTTTTAAAAGCGAAATATCTGATCAATAAAATGTTTCCTCAGAATGGAGGCAAGATGCATATAAATGAAAAATAAAGGACAAAACAATGTAAATATGAAATAATTAAAATTAATAATGAAATTATTAAATGATGATGTATTAACTGAGAAGAGCCAGAGCCCCGGCCCCCATCATGTGCACCTTCTACAGAGGCACCATCGAGAGCATCCTGACCAGCTGCATCACTGTGTGGTATGGCGCCTGCAACGCGTCCTGCCGCAAGACACTTCAACGCATAGTGAGAGCAGCTGAGAAGATCGTTGGTGCCTCTCTCCCCTCCCTTCAGGACATCTACAACACCCGTCTCATTATGTTATCTGTATGCACCCAAGGGTCTGAGAGTAACGCAATTTCAATTCTCTGTGTGTATGTACTGTACATGTGGAAGAATTGACAATAAAGCAGATTTGACTTTGACTTTGACTTTGACTTCAATAATTAAATTAAATAATAAATAATTTAATAAAATATTTTTGCTACATCTAAAGATTATTATAAAGATTATATTATCTGTGATACAGTAAGCCACAGTCCATCCAATAAAATAAAACCCCTATTACATCCATGTGCTTGTTTGTATGCAGCAGTTTGTGTCTGATGTTTATGTTTCTTCCGTAGAGTTTGATCCTCCAGCAAACCACAGTGTGTTTGTGATGCAGATGCAAACACTGACCGCAGCCTTTCTCTTCTCGCTGGAGACTCAGACCACCATCGGATACGGATACTGCTGCATCACGGAGGAATGTGCGTCTGCCATTGTCCTGCTCCTCATCACCACTGCCATGGAGATCTTCATCACCGGAACCTTCCTCGCCAAGGTGCGCATTCATTTACTCACCTGAACACAGAAAACATGCAGGTCACATTTTATTACAAAACAAAACAAAACAAAATGTGCATTATAGTAACATATACATAATATTATACATATAAATATAAACCCAGAAAACATGCAAGTCTCAATTTACTCTAAAAGAAAAGAAAATGCTTTTATATATATATATATATACTGTAAATAAAGTACATTAAAGTAGCAGCACTTGGGTTCTCACTACGCTCGCCTTCAGTGGATGATTCGTTACAGAATACATGACCGCAACAATGAATCCAACAGTTTGTGTATTGCGTCTTCGACAAGGCAATCAGGGCATTGAGAACTATGTGGAGGATTTTTGTGGACTTTGTGACCAGGTGGGCTTTAATAACACTGCTCTTAAAGACATTTTTCGTTTTGGACTATCACCTGAAATATCCTATTTAATGCCACGCAAAACCCCACACTGGTCACTTGAACAATTTATTGATCATGCTCTGCTGTTGTGCGGCTCATCGTACACTGTGGGTTTTGCAGATATGCAACCCCGCAATACTACAGTGCCCACCACACCAGAGCCTCTTCACATTCCAACTGCCATGTCTGGAGTTGTTCACGTCACGCCTGCTACTCCAGGGTCTGCTCACGTCATGTCTGCTACGCCAAAGCCTGCTAACGTCATGCCTGCTATGCCAAAGCCTGCTCACGTCATGTCTGCTACTCCAGGACCAGCTCACATCTTGCCAGTTAAGTCAAAGTTTACTCATGTCATATCTACCAAGTCAAAGCCTGATCACATCATGTCTGCCAAGCCAGAGTCTGATACCATCATGTCTGCTACCCCAGGGCCTGCTCACGTCACGTCTGCCAAACCAGAGCCTGCTCACATCATCACTCAAGAGATTATTCACAACATGTCCACCATTCAAGAGCTTCAACGCAAGATGGCCGCCACGGCTGAGTCTCTCCACGTCACGACTATCTCCAAGATTTCCCCTAAGGATTTTTTTTTTGGGGGGGGGCTATAGTATCCAAGCTCCTGAGTCGGACGCGGAGATTGGGCCAAGACTGAAAGGACTGATAGCTAGTGTGATGGACCCACCTCTGATGTCGGTGCGAGCTGCAGGCATCCCGGTGACGTCAGCGCTCTCAAGCCACACTGTCTTGGAGGTCATGCCACACTCTGCTGCCCTTCCTGTAATGGCGGTCGCCATTTTGAGCGTGTGGGCTGCACACTGCGCTCCTGAGGCCTCT
>NW_015505560.1:494098-494776 GCF_001515645.1 Sinocyclocheilus grahami | reverse complement strand
GGGCCGCAGCCATCCCGGCAGCTGAGGCCCTCGCAAGCCACACTGTCTTGGAGGTCATGCCACACTCTGCTGCCCTTCCTGTAATGGCGGTCGACATTTTGAGCGTGTGGGCTGCACACTGTGCTCCAGAGGCCTCTCTTGTCCACGAGTCCGCTCCAGAGGCCTCTTCTGTCCTTGAATCTGCCCCAAAGGCATCTCCTGCCTATGAGTCTGCTCCAAGGGCCTTTCCTGTGCATGAATCCGCTGCAGAGCCTCTAGAGGTGACGGCATCCGCTGCAGAACCTCCGGAGGTGGTGGCGTCCGTTCTTGAATTCACTGCCTGCCCTGTTACGGCCACGGAAGCCATTCATGAACTCACTGTCTGTCCTGTTACGGCCACAGAGGCCATTCATGAACTCACTGTCTGCCCTGTCACGGCCATGGAGGCCGTTCACAGACTCACAGACTGTCCTGTCACAGCCACGGAGGCCGTTCATGAACTCGCTGTCTGTCCTGTCACAGCCACGGAGGCCGTTCATGAACTCACTGTCTGTCCTGTTACGACCACAGAGGCCATTCATGAACTCGCTGTCTGTCCTGCCACGGCCAAGGAGGCCGTTCATGAACTCAAAGTCAAGTGGTCTGTCCATGCCTCTGCTCCGCCATGGCCCCCCGATCTGCCTGCTCCGCCATGGCTCC
>NW_015505560.1:478351-494071 GCF_001515645.1 Sinocyclocheilus grahami | reverse complement strand
GTTCATGCCAAGTCCAGTCTGTGTCTCGGATTATTGTTTGGATCACTCTGTAAATAAACTGCACTTGAGTTCTCACTACGCTCGCCTTCAGTGGATGATTTGTTCATTTTTTTTATACAGTAATGAACATTGATAATGTTGCTAAATGTATCAATTATGAGAAATTCAATTATGATATATTTTAACCCAAAGTTCTCATTATTTTCATGCATCCAAATGTATTACTCCAGAGATTTTTGTAATTTTTCTCAATACTGATTCTCGTAAATTTTTTATTACTGAAATACATGTTTAAAAGTTTTAATGATTTAAACATGTATATACTGTATGGGGGTGAAATATGACATGTTTTGATGTTTAAATATGATCTCTCTCTCTCTCTCTCTCTCTCTCTTTCTCAGGTAGCTCGGCCGAAGAAGCGAGACGATTCGGTTCAGTCAGCATGCTGTAATAGCTAATCATGATGGCCGACCGAGTCTCATGATATGAGTCGCCAACATGCGCAAGAGTCTGCTGCTGGGCTGCCAGGTAACCGGAGGAGAGAATGATCACTTTATCAAGGATGCCAGTTAATGATTTATTTATCGATTTGTCACACAACCAGAGAACACAGAAGAGAATGTGCAGATTAAAACTAGAACACATAAACTCAGTGAGATCTGAAACGTGCCATCGTTGCTCAGTTCTGGATGCAATTGTTTTTGAGCAAATACACGTACGTACATATGTGATGCTCATAAGTTAGACTCTACACTGAAAAAAGGGTGATATCTAAATATATATACTACTGGTCAAAAGTTTGTGATCATGTGTTTTAAAGAAGTCTCTTCTGCTCATCAAGGCTTCAATCTTGCAAAATGATATTACAATATAAAATAATGGTTTCTATTTTAATATCCTTTAAAATATAATTTATTTCTGTGATGTGCAGCTGTATTTTCAGCATCATTACTCCAGTGTAAAGTGTCACATGATCTTCAGAAATCAGTATAATATGCTGATTTATTATCAGAATTATCAACAGTTGTGCTGCACAATATATTTTTGGAAACTGTGATACTTTTTTCAGGATTCTTTGATGAATAAAAAGTTAAAAAGACCAGCATTTATTCAATGCTGAATAAAAGTTAATTTATTTCAAAAAAAGAAAGAAGAAAAATGTACTGACACCCCTTTTGAACGGTAGTGTATATTGTTAGAAAAGATTTATATTTAAAAGAAATGCTGTTCTTTTCAACCGTTTCCAGCACTGATAATAAATCAGCATATTAGAATGATTTCTGAAGGATAAATAATAAATGCAGCCTTGATGAGCATAAGACACTCCTTTAAAAAACATTAAAAATCGTAAACTTTTGAACGGTAGTGTACGTGTGTGTGTGTATATATATATGTATGTGTGTATATATGTATGTGTATATATATATATGTATGCGCTGCCTTCCTTTCAGAGCATGGAAATGTGCTCATGTGGATCTATGTTTTGGCAGTGAAATATTGCGAGTTCTTTTAGGACAAATGCAATGAATGTGATTTTTCCAGGTGACTGGGAGCTTTTACAGCCATGTGTGCCGAAGCAGGGCGAGACCAGAAGAACATGACCTTCAGCGTGGACACGGCCAGCGAGAGCCCCTTCCTCATCCTCCCGCTCACCTTCGACCACATCATCGACGAGCAGAGCCCGCTGCGCGGATGGGCCGACAACGGTACGGATGCTGTCATCCTTCATTCTGTTCAAGGATAAATAATAAATGCAGCCTTGATGAGCATAAGACACTCCTTTAAAAAATCGTAAACTTTTGAACGGTAGTGTACGTGTGTGTGTGTATATATATATGTATGTGTGTATATATGTATGTGTATATATATATGTATGCGCTGCCTTCCTTTCAGAGCATGGAAATGTGCTCATGTGGATCTATGTTTTGGCAGTGAAATATTGCGAGTTCTTTTAGGACAAATGCAATGAATGTGATTTTTCCAGGTGACTGGGAGCTTTTACAGCCATGTGTGCCGAAGCAGGGCGAGACCAGAAGAACGTGACCTTCAGCGTGGACACGGCCAGCGAGAGCCCCTTCCTCATCCTCCCGCTCACCTTCGACCACATCATCGACGAGCAGAGCCCGCTGCGCGGATGGGCCGACAACGGTACGGATGCTGTCATCCTTCATTCTGTTCACAGTCCTCAGTTTCTGAGAAAACACTGCAAAAATGATCCACAATCAAAGTTGTTGTTTTTTTACTCAAAAAGTGATGTGCATGAGCTCAGATCAGTGAGGCCTACAATCAATCAGTTCCAAAGAGAAATACTAAACCGGTGCTAATTCAAAGATAACGAGCTGACAAATAGATTGAATCCAACATTTAATGATAATATTTACAAGCAATTTTTAAAAGGCCAGTCATTTTTGGTTAGGAATAACAAATTAGGTAAAGGATTTTCAGCACAGCACAAGGGTTAAACATTATTGGAAAAATAAATATATAAATAAATGCACCAACAAAAGTGTTTTTCAGCCACTCAAAAATTGAGTATTATCGAAAACATTATCTTATTTAAAATGATAAATTGGACAATGCAAGCTTTGAAATATATAAAACAATTAAAAATCAAGATATTTATTATTTAAAATCATGTGAATTTTTATAATGAACTTAATTTTTTTTTAACAAATTTTTTAAATTTCATATAATGACTTTTATTTCTAATTATGCCAAGTTCTAAAATATTTTCATGTGAGTAAATCCTGGATTCTTAACGACTGGAAGAGTCATGTAAAATCTCTGGCTTAAAAGAGTGTGATGCCTGAAGAACTTTAGCAATTAAAATATTTTAATGTTTTTAAATTTATTAAAAACATTTATTTTTTCATTTTTAAGGTTTTTATTACCATATTTAAATTTTTAATCACATTTAAATTTAATTGTAATAATAAAAAAAAAATGTTATTCAAGTTCATTTTTATGTTTTTTTTATATTTAAATGTTTTAATATTTTATTTGTAATAATTTAGTTATTTATTTGACTCTATGGACACTATAAGCATCTGAAAATTGAAATAGGTTTTGAAGCCTTTGTCATTGTAAATACTGCGCCTCCAGTGGCAGCAAACGGAATTGCAAAAACAATGATCGTCACCTGACTTCACCTTTAAAATCAAGCACTGAAATCATTAATGTTGCATGAACAGCATCAGCCCAATAATATGCAAAAACATTAACAGCATAAGCTGAATAAGAAAATGTATATTTTTGTGTAGGCCTATGTCATACAGTACATGTTAAATATTTTTGAAAGTGTTGAAAATGCATTTTAATTTTATTTTATGAGCTTTAAACTCATATTACTTGAAATACTTAATGCAACATTTGTATGCATAAAAACACACAAATGCATAAACACAGCAGAATTATCATTTACATACTCAGCATAAAAAAAACAAAATTGTCCTTAAAATCAAGCACTGAAATCATTAATGTTGCATGAACGGCATCAGCCCAGTAATTTGCATAATTATTCACATTGTATAAGTTGAAGAGGAAAACTGATCATTTTGTGCACAGCCAGTTCACGCTTTTGGAAAGCTTTTTATATTTTAAACAGCAATTTTCTAATTATTGTATTTAATGAGTTTTAATGAGCTCATATTATTTGAAAGACTACATATTTGTATGCACAAAAACACCTAAATGCATTAAAACAGCAGAATTATCATTTACCTATTCAGCATTTTTTTAAAAAGTCTTTCAAATCAAGCATCGAAACCATTAATATTGCATGATCAGCATCTTCCCAATAATATTTTGTGTATAGCTTGTTCATGTTAAATACTTTTGGAAAGTTGAAATAATATGCTTTTTATATTTTAAACAGCATTTTTCTAATTATTTGATGAAGGTTTAAGAGCTCATATTATTTGAAAGGCTTCATGAAATAATTCTATGCACAAAAACATACAAATGCATAAAAAAGCAGGATTATTATTTACATACTTAGCATAAAAATAAACAAAAATGTCCTTCAAATCAAGCATTGAAATAATTACTATTGCATGAGTGAGCCCAATAATATGCAATTTAAATTATGTTTTAAAATTATGGACAATTTTGTGTACGGTATGTTAGCGAGTACAGAAATACAGTTATTTCATTTTCATTTTATTTTATTAATAGATGAGCTCATATGATTTGAAAGATGGAATATTTGTTAAAATTAAAAGGGCAAAATATTTGAAGTTACAAGAACTTTCACTTTCATATACATTTGAACCTAAAATCTTCATATTCATTGAAATGCATCAAACACGCAAATGCATGACAACAGCAGAATTATCATTTACCTAATTAGCATTAAAAAAAATTATCAGGAATGTCCTTAAAAAGCAAGCACTGAAATCATTCATATTGCATGAACAGCATCAGCCCAATAACATGCAAAAGTATTAACACTGCATAAGATGAACAGGAAAACTGATCATTTTGTGTACAGCTAGTTCACATTAAATACTTTTGGAAAGTTAAAATAATGTGCTTTTACATATTTTATATCTTTTTTAATGTATTTTATACATTTTAAATAGCAATTTGCTTATTGCTTAATAAGCTTTTACGAGCTCATAGTATTTAAAAGATGGAATACTTGTATTAAAATGTAAATGTTCACACTACAAAGGCCATTTAAAACAAGAAATGATTAAAATGATGAAATAAAGACCTTTCCTTCTATATTCAAATACATTTGAACACGTTATGCATCAAACACCCAAAAGCAGAAAATAAAACGGCAGAATTATCATTTCCCACCATAATGCATAGAAAACAATTCAATTCAATTATTTAAATGCATAATTATATGGTTTAGTATTGCACTGAGCATGTGTTTTCCTCACTCTTTCAGAACAATCCTTTCATGCATGTGCTGTATGCATGCTCCCGTGATTCATCACAGCAGTTTCTGCTTTAGTCACGGTAATGAATTTGCACTTTGGGGTCATTATTAGGTACATTTATTATCCTAACGAAGCTGACAGCACTTAAGCACTGTACTCTCCTCTCTCTTTACACAGACAGACATGAATTAATTGGCTCAGAAAAGTGAAAGTCAAAGCATTTATTTTAAAAAGCATATTTTGATAAAAGCGGCTGAATTACTGGAATAATCCACTGGATATACAGAGATGCTTCATTTTCCACATTAATAAACAGATAAAGATATTGATGGTTAATCTGATGCTGATAAATGACTGTTATAATGCGTTTTATTTGCACAGCATGCATTGTCTTTTATTACTGGAGTGTTAGTTGTAACACTGTAGAAACAATTTTCACTCAGAAATTGCTACATTTCACGAATAATTACAAAGAAATGGCAAGTAACACATTGAATTAAATGTCAACTTTTTAAGTAAAAATCCCAATAATCGTTGTTTTTTTTTATAACTCTGAAGAACCATTTTTTACAGTATAAGAATGATTGTAACTCTTAACATGCTGCTTCTGCAATCTGTTTAATGTGTCTGAAATTCAGTATGTGCATATTAAAGTAATATTCTACAACATTAAATCAGATCTAATGAAAAGTGTATTTCTGTATTTAGGAACAGATGCAATATTTTAAAAGAACGTGCACACAATCTATAAACACTATTTTATCTTTAAAAAATGTGCAAAACCTGCCAAATCAAATTCACTTATATAAATAAATGATAACAGGAATGATAAATCATAGCTGAAGCTGACCTGTAGATGCTGTCGTCTCTGTGCGGCGATGACTGATTTCAGCTTTAACTTCATCCTGGTTCAGAAGTGTTGTTGTGGTCTGATGTCGATGTCAGCAAACACTGATGATCCGTGTGTGATGAGAAACACACGTCACAGTCGGAGTCCAGGAAAAAGCCTTCAGTCTCTCTGTTAGAGAATATCTGCTGCTACCGTTCACATGTCAGCACTGCAATCATACTTGCACAAACATACTAATATTCTCTCTCTCTCTTTAACTCTTTAACACACACACTCACACACACACACTCATGATCACACACATGCACACGCACACACACAGGTTTGTTTTTGTGAAAAGTGGGGACTCTCCATAGGCGTACAGTTTTTATACTGTACAGACCGTATATTCTATTGCCCTACACCAACCCTACCCCTAAACCTACCCCTCACAGGAGACTTTCTGCATTTTTAGATTTTCAATACACTCCATTCTGTGTGATTTATAAGCGTTTTGAAAAGTGGGGACATGGGGTAATGTCCTGAAAAGTCACCTTCTCCTTGTAATCCCTGCCATACCTTTGTCATTATACACATTTATGTCCTCATTTGTCACAAAAACGCACACACTCACTCTCTCTCACACAGACACACACACACACACACACTCTCTCACACACACACACACACACTCTTTTTCACCACAATTTAGGTCCCCACCACGACATGAGTCTGTGTGTAGTCAGGTTTAAGGATATATAAACCGGTTCTCTCTCTCTCTCTCTCTCTCTCTCTCTCTCTCTCTCTCTCTCTCACACACACACACAATATGCAAAACATTATTAACACAGCAAATAGGCTGAAAAGGAAAACTGATAATTGTGTATAGCTAATGCAAGTACTTTTGTATAGTTGAAGTATAGCAAAATGTGCTTTTTTATATATATATATTTTAGCAAATGTATTTTATGAGCTCGTATCATTGCTATTTTTTTCATTATACACTCAAACATTAAAAAGAAAAACTTTTAGTTTTATAAAAAGATTCATACATACAACTTATATTTGTCTACAAAACTAATTTCAAGGCTTTGCAGTGTAAATAGAGCATTACACTAAATGCCACAGATTATCCCAATTCACCTTCTCTAGCTAACTATAATCACAAAAATATTTTAAAAACAATTATTCAGAAATCTGTCCATCTATAGCTCGTGATGTGCTTATAGCGCCATCTAGTGGTCAGACATCAGCTGTTTGTGTTTGCCCTCATCTGCTGAACTCAGAAAAACACCTTACATTAAATCTAACTTTGACCTGAAGAGATGCTTCTGAAAAAGCTGTGCAATAACATCAATCTGTGTGATTCTCTGATGTTTTTATATCAAAATCACACGCAAGAGTCGCTCTGGAATTAGAAATGATAGCTACAATACACGTTTGGATTAATATAGGCCTATTACACTTTTTAATTATCCCTGGCAGGTGGAATTATTTACATCACGTGTTCATGCTCAGTCACGTGACACTCAGGAAGGAATGTGCCATTTTCAGCTCTTGTATAAATGATTTCACAAACAAGCATGTGATTTGAGTCGGTTTTGTTATGGTTTTTGCACAATTGCCGGATTCTGAAAGTAAAGCCTCTCTCAGCGGAAATTCAGACTCTGTGTACAGTGAGATAAATATTGATCAGCTCTTTTCTTTTAAATCAATAGAATCAGTGTGAAATACAAACATCAGCTGCAGCGACGCGCAGAAGAGACTTAACGGCGATTTATGGTCAAACAAAAATAATGCTTAATATTTAAAAATTAATTGCAAATGAAAAGTCACTTTTAATGCAAATTAAAATGAATGCATGAAGGTTTATGATCATTAACATCAGGCTGTTTATCATTCATGCATTTTATTTGGGGTGATTGCAATAGAACGTATCAGTATTTTCTTGCTTTCTGTTCTTTCGAAATATAAAAAGAATCAGGGCTGCATAGATGCTATTATTATTATTATTATTATAAGATCATAAAAACATATCGTCTGACTGTCATTTAACAATAAGGTAATAAATCTGAGGAGATGCACATTTGCATGATCAGTTTATGTAACAAATGCAAACAAACAATAACAAGAAAGCATTGTTTAGTCTTTAGTTTCGCGACAGTATTTCAGCTGCTGCATCTTTCTGTTAACGCAGGCCTGTTATTCTCGCGTTTGCTGTAGCTATTCTAAAAGACCATTTCGACACAGTTTTACACGATTTAATTTCCATTTCGATTTGCATGAGACGAACAGAGGAATGTATTTATGAGATATAATATTTTTTATCAAAAAGCCAGACCCAGCAGATAGACTGAAATTAAATGCAGGGCCATATTATAATTGAAAGAAAGAAGAACAATTCTCTAGTTTTCTTATTCGTGTGTTTAGATTTAATTGTCTACAGAATATAAAAATAACACGGGCTAAATGTTTTTAGTGTCTGCTGGAACGAAAAACAGAAAGAATACAATGTATTAATCAATTCTTCTTCTTCTTTTTAAATACGTTTCTTTAAATCAAAATGCAACACTGTTTTCAGCTGGAACAAGAATAAGAGTAAGTTTTCTTGTAAACATTTTTTTCTCACCAGAGAACACCATAAACACTGATGCATTATTTGAATGGAGTTTATTTACGGAACGAAATGAAACAGAATTGAAGATCAGCTAACGGGCCTTAATTACATTTACGCTGATTAATTATCATCCTAATCAAATCTTCCGCCAGAAGCAGGAATATCAGTTATTCTAATCGAGTGCTTTTCTAATTATTTTAGAGTAATTTTTTTTAATAATGATATTTTTTTTAGAATAAGCGCGTTTTGATATAATTTTTATCTCTTTATTTAAAAAATGTGTATATTTTAGAATAACAGCACTTTATCTGAAAAAATAAAAAAATCTGTGATTTTATGATCTTTGCATATCAAAATGGCACGAAAGAGTCGTTCTAGAATAAAAACTATAGATATTTGGCTGAATACACTCAGGGTTTTTTTCTCTTTCTTTGCAGAAGAACCAGTTCGGGCTCGTCAACAGTGAACAGTTCTTAAAAGAACCATTTTTTTCTTAGTGTGATGAAGATTTTAATAATCTAAAGAATCCTTTTCCGCTGCAAACTACCTTTTGTGCAATGGAAAGTCTGCATGGATGTTAAAAGTCCACATGGAACCATACTTTTTCAGTGCTCACCGAGTGTCGAAGACATTTGAATCAAAACTATTTTATTGAAAGCAAAAAGAAAATAATAAGTGCTGGCTTGACAATCCAAAATGTAAAAATCACAATGGTCCCAAACAATCTAGCAAATGCTTTTCTTTCTGCACGGTCCTCAAATGAATTTTCGAAGGCATTTTTGTCAAACGTGCATGTTTTATCCTGAAGCGATCAAAAAACAAACAAAAAAAAAAACCTACTGATTTAGATTGTAAAAAAACAAACATTTATCCATGCAGTCCGGAACATTCAGGGACTGAGATAGTTCAGATCTGTGTTTGTTCTTCAGCATCAAAAGTTACCCTGTTTACCTCGCTGGACGCGTAAAACAGACCCTGCGCCCAGTTCACACATTCCCTCGGTTCAAATGTCAATCCGCGAGTGTAACGACGAGTTTTTGGCCTCGTGGTCCCAGTACGAGTAGAGCTCGGCCGGCTGCCGGGAGCAGGTGAACTGCAGAGCGGCCGCGGAGTTAGACGGGACCGGCGAGGGCTGCTGCTGCGGCGCCGGGTGCTGGTGGTGCCCCATCCCGCTGTACGAGTTCATCATGTTCGGCAGGCCCATGGCTTGCATTCGACTGTAGGGGTTGTACGACGGACCGGACAGTGCTTTCATGGGACCCATGTTGGCGGTGGTCATCTGGCAGGACGCGTAGCTCATCGGCGGCGGTGGTTGCGCAAGCGGCCAGCTGTTGTTCATGAAGCCGGGCTGGAGGTATTTGGGCGCGGGGAGGTAGCTGCCGTATCCGTCGCCGCCGAAGAGAGACTTGCCCGGCTGGAAGTGAGCCGCCGGCGGTCTGAACGGCCGCTTCATGCGCCTCCGGCGCCGGTAGTTGCCCTTCTCGAACATGTCCTCGCAGGCCGGATCCAGAGTCCAGTAGTTGCCCTTGCGCTCCCCGCCGCCCTCCCGGGGAACTTTAATGAAGCACTCGTTGAGACTCAGGTTGTGTCGGATGCTGTTCTGCCAGCCCTTCTTGTTCTTCTCGTAGAAGGGGAACTTGGTGATGATGTACTGGTAGATGCCGGAGAGGGTCAGTCTCTTTTCCGAGCTCTCCCGGATGGCCATGGCGATCAGAGCCACGTACGAGTAAGGCGGCTTTTGAGACGCATCCACCTTCTCCGAACTCGGCTCTTGGAGCGGCTCTTCCTTCGCGAACTCTTCTTTCTTCACCGCGTTCGTGTCGTGGACCATCAGAGCCATTGCGTCATCATCTAAGCTACGGTAAGATGCCATCACTTGAAAAACACGAGCAAACAACACATCAGCACAAGCAGCGGGCTGTAGCTGTAGTGTGGTGAGAAAGGGCTGTCCGGTACCTGAGTCTAGCTCTGGAGTGAGGTGCGCGCATCAGGTCACCGCGGATCCATTAACGGAGAGACTTTTGAATGAAATAAAAGCTCCTGCTCCGGTAACGCCCGGCTTTCGCTGTGATGGGCTCGAGATCTCGATGTCGTTTAAGCTCGAGGGCTCTTCTGGAAGATCCTGCAACTTTGTTTCCCTCCTCGCGTGAGAGGCGAAGCTCTGCTGATGTCCTCCTCATCATCACCGTATTCCGCTTTCGTCACGTCTCTCTCTCTCTCTCTGTCTCTCTCTCTCTCTCTCTCTGTCTCTCTCTCTCTCTCTCTGTCTCTCTCTCTCTCTCTGTCTCTCTCTCTCTCTCTGTCTCTCTCTCTCTCTCCCGGAATAACACGCTCACACGCTCATGCACGGTCGGCTAGATATTCACTGCAACATTTTCAAAGCCTATTTCTTTTTTGCGATTCCAGAAAAGGTTTGTACATTTATCTCTCTCTCTCTCCCGGAATAACACGCTCATCGCTGAATGCACGGTCGGCTAGATATTCACTGCAACATTTTCAAAGCCTATTTCTTTTTTGCGATTCCAGAAAAGGTTTGTACATTTATTTTTATTTATTTATTTTTTGAACGAAGAGAGAATTATCCCTGATCAATGAATATAACCAAAGACCAATATTGCACATTTCTTTTTTGAGATCCCTGATCAATGAATATAACCAAAGACCAATATTGCACATATCCTATAACGCAGTATTTTTTACTATTTTATCTATTATTATATTTGATCTTATTTTATTAATTAATAGCACCATGCTTGAACAATTTTAATCCATTTTGAATCATTATTATATTTATAATTATATAATATTTATAATGATATTACATATATATTATTTGACAAAATAATATAGCTCCAGCTATAGTGAGGCAATTCATTTTATGAAATCCAAATTAATTCTATTTTATCATTTTAAATTGAACCCGCGTTTATTTCGATCCCATTTAACTTAATCCTCAATAAATAAAACCACATTTTCAAAGCCTATTTCTTTTTTGCGATTCCAGAAAAGGTTTGTACATTTATTTTTATTTATTTATTTTTTGAACGAAGAGAGAATTATCCCTGATCAATGAATATAACCAAAGACCAATATTGCACATATCCTATAACGCTCCAGCTATAGTGAGGCAATTCATTTTATGAAATCCAAATTAATTCTATTTTATCATTTTAAATTGAACCCGCGTTTATTTCGATCCCATTTAACTTAATCCTCAATAAATAAAACCAATAAATAAAACAGATATAATTAAATATAAATAAACCTCAATATAAAAATATAGTAAAATAAATAAATGCAACATTTTAAATAAATATTGTAGGCGTATATATATATATATATATATATATATATATATATATATATATATATTTAAATAAAATATTTATTTTATTTTATGATGAGGTCTAGAAAAAAAGAGCTTTGTTGTGCAAATGACTATTTCATGCATTCATATAATAAAGTGATTATTTTTAAATAACAGGTGCAGACATTGATCTCCAAGTCTATAGTCAGTTCACACAAGAGTTATTCAGGCCGCAGTGTGGTTCTCTCTCTCTCTCTCTCTCTCTCTCTCTCTCTCAGGTGTGCAGCTGTGTGTTGTGTATGTCAGCAGCATCTATCACGCCTCTGAAACTGAACAGACAGCGCGAGCGTGAGTATAATGTTTCAGTGGAAACCGCGCAGTCGATCTGTCGCACGCGCTTTCACTTACAGCCTTAATCACTTAATTGATTCTCATAAACACACATTAAAACATTTTAAAATAAATAAATACACTTACTTGCTTATATACAGCATGCAGTTAATTTTACAGCATGCATTAACAATGCTTTTTCAGGCCCAGCATTCGGTTGATCAATATATACTTATTTTATGCGACTGCAATGCAAACCAATAGACGATGAAAGTAATAGACAATTTCCCACCACAGGAACATTCAGCATTTCATATACACGCATTTATATTCTATCAGAATTATTACGAAGTAATCCAGCAGGCTCATATTTTCACGTTGAAGGGAAAACTCCGAAACTTCCTGCCAAGCTCTTTGAAAGGAGGATGTTTATGGTTCAAAGAGCAAGAATGCAGATGGACTGAAGCTCCGGGTCAGTGGGACGCCGCAGACCTCATCAACATTTAAACGACAATTAATGAAACCATCTTCAGAAGACTGGCAGGCGTGAGTCGGTTTATGCGCACCTTTGTGGCTCAGTTTGACAGAAAATAGTCACTTAAGTTCTAAACAGAGCTTTGTAAGTTCTTTTATGAGTTATTGAGTTCTTAAGAGCCCAGAATCTAACATACTGATCTGAAGAACCTACACTGAAACATTTAGATCTCTGATCATTTTTAAAGAAACACACACATATCACTGATGTATTATTCATGAGCTGTGAGGGACCATTCACCTGGATGCATTCACAGAAAAAGAGTCATATTTAAATAAATAAAAAAACGGAAAAACTACCAGGTTCATGTTTAATTGTTAAACTATCTATATATATATATTATTAAGAATATTTATAATATTGTTATATTATTAAGAATACTTCTTAAATTATTTATATTCTATTTTTTAAATATTATTTGATTTAATTGTCTTCCTTTTTTCCTGTCAAATTATATATATATATATGTGTGTGTGTGTATATATAAATATATTATTTTATATTATATTATATTATTTTGTATTATTTAATTTGAACATTTTATTTAAAAAAAATCAATTAAAATAAAAAATATTTTATTATTTCATTAAATATATTAAATAAATTTTTTTTTTTAGTGAAAAATTACCAAAATGTAAAAATGATGTTATTTAAATATTTCATTTTTTCATAAACATTTAGGGTTTACACTGATAATTCTCGAACACACTTTACCATATTCATTTCAATGGATACTCTACATGCTGTATGTTAATCAGAAATGACTTCACAGTGCATAATAATGGGAATAGGATCATTTGAAAAGCTAGTTTGTGCAGAAACACACGTTACATGCTGAAATAATGTCACCTCTGTCATAGAAGCTGCTTTACTCTTCAGGGCGAGCGAGTGTTTCTCTGGGGTGGAGGGCTTCCTCGCTTTGTGAAGCCCGGGATTGACCTCTGCCTTAAATGACAAAGCCCACAGAGCACTCAGCTCTTCCTGAAGGTGCTCAGCAGTTCTGCTTTCAGAGCGAGAGCGTGCTTTCCTTTCTTATCAGCCGCAGGAAGCCTATGGGAAGCTCTCAGCCGTTCTCCTGTCAAATTATTATAATGCATTACAGCCAGCTAAAGCAACTCTACAATCTCAACCGTGATTCGAATGCATAGCAATATGAATGATTAATAATGCAATAATTAAATGGAATAAAGGATTGATTTCACTGGTAAAGCAGGTTAATGCCACTGCTTTGAGTAACTGATATCTGTCAGCAGGTTTATTAAAACCCATTAAAATATGACTTTAATAAATTAATAACTGACACTAGCTTTTAATATGTTGTTACAGGAATATTTAATATTTTTTTATTTTATTATCCAAATTGATTTGGATAAAAGCATCTGCATAAATGCACAAATGTATATTTATTTTTAATCATGTTTTATTAAATGTTTTTCTTTTTGCTTTCTCCGCCCTGTTTTTTCAAATACATTAGGCTATCAAATATGCACATTTTATATAGAAAAATATTAATATTATTAAATGTTTTTCTTTCTCTCTCTGTATATATAAATGAACTCAACACAACACAAGGGCATTAATAATGCAAAAAAATATATAATAATAAATAAAAACAAAAACAATACTTAAAAACTTTTAAATATATATATATATATATATACTTAAAAATATATATTTAATTAAATATATAAAATATTATTTAATATGCATTATATTAAATAATATTTTATATATTTAATTAAAAAGTAAAAATATATGAAATGCATTAAATAACTTTTTTAAGTTTTAAAGTATTATTCTAATAATAATATTATATAACTATATATATAACTAACTTTCCTGCCCACATAAATAATACATTTTATTAATCAAACCAAACCTTCTGTTGTCTGATAATTCTTTGAATGCTAAAAACATGCAGTAATTTACTTTAAAGTCACCTTTTGAAATGCTTTTGAATGCGTTTCTATAGCAAAGCTTTCACACCTCCATCACTGCGTATCTGCTGAAGAATCATGTCGAATCTATTTACTTTTGCACAGAGACAATCTACGTCGCAGACCCTGGAGGAAAGCTAAACGAGACAATAAAAGGCGAGGAGTTCTGTCGCAGCAGCAGACTGCTGTGTGTGTGTGTGTGTGTGCGTGAGCCGCGCTGTGATGCTTATCTGCGCGAGAGCCGCGGGGAGTTAAAGCTGCACAAACGCGCCTTTGATCGGCCAAGAGGAAGTGCTCTCGCGCGGCTATTTCTGGCTCACCTCTGCTCTTTTGTTTCTGTCGAGCAGCAGGTGAAGGTGTTGAAGCTCATGCACTTTACTGAAGACCAGCCCAGGGTAAACAAGCCAGAATCACACAGAGTGAGACCAAACAGCAGCTCCTGGAGAGACAGAGACAGAGGATTTACTTTGACATATTATTTATATTATTATTTGACTAAAAATGTAAATATCATTTTACTTTTTCACTCTGAAATTGCTTGTAAATTTGATAAAGAAACAGCATTGAATTAAATGACTGAGATAGTATTTTCTTGTAAGACATACTCCAATAATATTTGTTTTATTTGCAACTTTGAAAAATCATTTTATAGTGCTTTAACCTGGTTGCATTCTTTAAAACAAATAAAATAAATAAAATAAAAATGAATAAATAAATTAATAAAAACACCAGCTCATTTTTTTATATTATTAATAATATTTATTATTGATATTATTAAATTATTTTATTTGATTAATACATTATTAATATATTATTTCATTATTTCATTTAATATATTAAACATTTTTAAAGTTTCAAAATAAAATGTAAAAATTATGTAATTTCATTAAATACATACTTTTTCTTTTTTATTTATTTTTTTAATTTTCATAAATATTTAGGGTGTACAATACATAGATTATTCTCAGACAAACTTTATCATATTTTAAAAGCTTTTATTATTATTTTTTTAATGTTCATAAATACTTGTTCAGGATGTTCATTGATTATTCTCAAACACACTTTATTATAATCATTTTAGATCATAAACGGTATGCTGAATGTTAATCAGAAATGACACACACACACACACACACTCTCACTCTCACACACTCACACACGCACACACACTCACACACACACGCACACACACACACACACACGCACGCATGCACGCACGCACGCACACACAGAGACGCACACACTCTCACTCACACACACACACACACACACACAC
>NW_015505560.1:478052-478295 GCF_001515645.1 Sinocyclocheilus grahami | reverse complement strand
AAACACGCACACACACACACACACAGAGACGCACACACGCACACACACACAGAGACACACACGCACACACACAGAGACACACACACACACACTGAGAGAGAGATAGACACACACTCACACACACACGCACACACACACACACACACGCACGCACGCACGCACGCACACACACACACACACGCACACACTCTCACACACACACACACACACACACACACACACAAACACACACCCACACACCGA
>NW_015505560.1:474099-477550 GCF_001515645.1 Sinocyclocheilus grahami | reverse complement strand
ACACACACACACTCACACACACACACACACACACACACACACACACACACACTCAAACACACACACACTCAAACACACACACGCACACACACACACACACACGCACGCATGCACGCACACACACACACACACACACACACAAAGCGTCTCTGTCATTAGCAGGTGTACAGCGCTCATTGATGGATTTCACAAACACACTGATGAGCATCACGTTTTAGGATCAGCTGATGGTCCATATGGATGCTTTCATTTAGCTGAAAAATTGGTAGCAAAGACCTGAATTTGGGCTCTAAAGTGATGCTTCACCCAAAAATGTCATTATTTTACTTTCCAAACTCGTATGACTTCCTTTTTTCTGTTAAACAAAAAGGAAGTTATTTTGAAGAATGCTGGAAACCAAACCGATGCCCATTGACTTCCTGCATGGAAAAAATACATTTCTCTTTGTTCAATAGAACAAAAAGTCTCGCTATTCTGCATTTATCTCTCACAATTCTGATCTTTTTTCTGAGATATAAAAAAATATATAAAAAGTCCAAATTGTGGGATAAAATGCTACAATGACCTTTTTTTATGAACTATTATTTTAATATGGATAATAGTCCCCCCCCCCCAGAATTGCAAGAAAAAAGTCAGAGATAAAATGTAACTATTACCTTTATTGATTGATTGTCATGTGGCAGAAACAGACTTCCATACTTCAATCATGTTACTGTCTAGAAGAAACATTTAAGACAGTAACAAGATTTCATTCATGGTTTTCATGCATAATGCACAAAAATGATTTCAAAGCTTCATTTGTGCACTCTCAGAAAAAATACACCAAAGTTCTCTCTGGGGTGCAACCCTTTCAAAAGGTATAACTTTCTACCTTATTTACCCATATTAATATCTCAAGTGTTCATATTAGCACTTAAAGCGTTGATATCAGGACCTTTCCAAATCCATAATCCTCAATATCAACACAAACCTTAATTGAAATAGCATAAACATTGCACTCAATAGCAGCTAAAAACCCTGCACAAAATGATATGAAATGCTGAATTAAGAGTGAAACACATCACGATGGTCGAATATGTCAAATGCATTATTTTAATCACGGCAACCAAAACGGATTCTGCAGATTTCATAATCCTCAATAAATCACTAACTTCATCTGACACAGGACAAACATTGTACCCAAAAACACAGATCACACCTAAAAAAGCAGGACATAATGCTGTAAGATGCTGTATTCAGAGTGATCACAGTGGCCAAGTACACACTGCTTCCACAGAATCTGATGTTGACAGCACATTAAAGAAAGACTGAAATATATTCATATTTCTCTTGATTTCTGCATATGTAGGGCAGAATGGTGGAAAACGCCCCTCTTATAAAGACTGCGTAATATTCTTCTGTGAAACAATAGTTAAACGTGTCCAGAATAGTTATCATAGTTTTAGTGACAATGACATAAATTATAAAACACGTTTTCACGTGTTTAGATTTTTGACAAAAAAATAAATTTTTTACCTCAAAGCAATTTGCTTTATACATTTACTCAATCTCAATTCTCAAACTCAATTCTCAATCACAGTACAGGCAGTTTTAGCTTAAAATTAAAAGGAATATAATCAATAATTATGAATTGCAATATTTTAATAAAAATATTGTTAGCTGATGCTAACTTGAGGTAATTTGTAATTTTTAAAAAATGTTATTGGAAAAAAAAAGGGTTTGATTTTCAGGACAGAGTAAAAAAAATTATGTCATTCTGAAATTATAATTATATTTTTCTTAAATAACATGTACCCCTGCACACAGGCTCATGATTCTCATATCATATATAACTATGATGTTCTACAAAACAAGCTTTAAAGCACTTTTTTTCTCTCTTCTGAAAATGAGAGTCTATCGTTAGAGATTTTGCTATATCGTTTGTTTCGTGGCATGCAAATACATCCGCATAGCACAGTACTACTTAAAAGATAATTACACCCGACCTAAGACTGATAAAGAAACATGCATGAATGAGAAGATAATTGGCACGTGCTGGATGTTAAATAGAGTTATGAAGCGCAATAAGCAGTGAAAAAGGACTCAGCATGCGCTCGCGAATTCTCTTTCGCGTCTTATTGCGCTTGAATGGGCAAATACACACACAGTTATGTCGTGTGGAGTATTCGTGTAAACACAGTTGTGTTAAATAAACATAAATTAGATTGTAATTTATGTAGATTGGATCTGTGCAGTCTGTCTTAAAGTGACAGCAGCCTAATTTACCTGCTGCTGTCTGTCATTAATGTTAATCAAACAACAGAAGACAAAGAGTAAATCACTCGGAATCACTTTTGGATCTTTAAAAGAATTATATTTGATTCATACAGTGACTAGACTATGCAGTGTTTTAGTTAAACACTTGATTATTCGATTACATCACCACTGTAGATGAAAAATGCAAGTTTATTAAATTTGCATTTTTGTTCTGTTGTGTTAGTAATTTGCTTCTTTGTTCTTAGTTTTAATTTAAAAAGAAGCTATATCAAGATATATATATCTTATTGTGAATTAAAATGTCTCATACCGTGATATATGACAGAACTGTTTTCATTGTATTTATAATTAACATAAAGGGAGGAAGAGGATATCGAGCGTGTCCTGCAGAGTCGAGGCGATTCATCCTTTTCACGCAGACTGAGTCGAACTCTTTCTCGCTCTGCTGTCAGGTGTGAAGAAGAGCGAGATGCAGCCGTGTCAAACATGCAATGTTTAGTCTCACTAACTGATAAAGCGAGATTATGGTCAAAGAGCCGATCTGAAGCACACAAGAGCGTTTGTCTGAAAGACGGTTACTCATGTTATATCATTAGAAAACATGTGTAAATAACACTTCCACCAAAACACCAGTTACTCCTCATATTCTTACTGCTGCTTATTTTTGGTTACACTTTATTTGAAGTTGTCACTGTTACAGTAATATGAATTACTTAATGAGCTTAAGGTTGGGCTTGATTTAGGGTTAGCTGCATGCAATTATGCATATTTACTGTTATTACTGTCGCACATGTAACATGTAAAACAAGGACACTGTAAAATAAAGCTAGTAATGATAACTGAGGTGTTCTGTGGTTACCATATGAAATGTATCAATGTATCAAATTTGGAAAGATTTTTAATTCCTAATATACCAAAACAGAGTATCAAATTATTGTTATTATTATATACATTATTATGATTGTGATGATGATGAATGCAAGACCTTATAAAAGTATTTGGACTAAAATAATGACTATATTATTGTCTATTTAAATAAATAAATAAAAATGAATGTTAATATAATAAATTTAATATGTCTAAATTTAAAATTAAGCTCATTTTATTGTTATTTGCTGTGAAAGCAAACATTATTAATTTATTTATACATTTATACATAAAGAAAATGAGGCTTATTTTTCTAAAAAAAAAAAAA
>NW_015505560.1:468788-472959 GCF_001515645.1 Sinocyclocheilus grahami | reverse complement strand
TTTAATTTAATTTAATTTAATTTAATTTAATTTAATTTAATTTAATTTAATTTAATTTAATTTAATTTAATTTAATTTAATTTAATTTAATTTAATTTAATTTAATTTAATTTAATTTAATTTAATTTAATTTAATTTAATTTAATTTAATTTAATTTAATTTAATTTAATTTAATTTAATTTAATTTCATTTCATTTCATTTCATTTTATTTCATTTTATTTTATTTTATTTTTAAATAAATGTTAATTTAATTAATGTTACTAGATATTTTACCTTTTTGGCAATTTTGAGAATTTGTTGAATAAATTAAATTAGTCTCTGCTGTTAAAGCACACATTAATTTATTGAATAATATTTCTATAGTTTTTGCTGTTGAAGCTGTTCATTGCGGCCGTCAGTAGACACAACACTCCTCTCGTGTTGTCATTCCTAAAGCCTCCTTCATCCACAAACTCACACTGATATACATTATGAAGCTATTTATAACAAAAAAACGTCTGCTTGCACAGAAAAACAGCTTCTGTTGCTACTTTAGTCATCGTTTCCGTTTCAAGTTCCCTGTAAACAGATGATAATGTGCAGTATTTACGAAATACCAAACCCAAAATAACTCACTCTGGTGATGTCACAGCAATAGAAATAAGAGAAACTAGATTTTGCTTTATTATAATCACTAAACCTGCTGTCGCACCTCCAGCTGCGGGAGTTTCCTTCATCGATGTTTCGCCTCATTAATCGTGAAGAGAGAGGAGAGAGTCAAGAGAAGGACAGGGAACAGAAACAACAGTCTTTAAAAGAAACCGGTCTTCAGAGTTGAGTTTGTGTATTGAGTACACTGAGGGCAAAAGTATGTAGACATCCTCATCTAATTTACAGGGTTTGGTTCTTTAATGCCACACGTACAATCACACTCTAGTGATCTGTGTCATTGACAATAGTGAACTTTGTTCCAGCAACTGAAGATACATTTTCTGCTCCATCAAAAGAAAAAAATAAGAAATTCAAAAGAAAAAATATTTTTTTTGCAATGTGACATTACTTTCATGAAAAAGAAGTACTTTTTATTTACTTTAAATTTTTCTACCATAATACATAAACACTAATTAAAAAATAAATAATAATAATAATAATAATAATAAAATTAATAATAATAAATAAATAAATAAAAATAATTAATAAAAAAAGAAATTACATAAAAAAAGTATAATAAAATTAATTAATTAATTAATTAATTAATTTAATGTGTTTAATTTAATATCCCCCCCCCTTTATTTTTACACATTTCCAAGCAGGAAAAAAGATTATTTAACAGACGTTGACCCCTATATAAAGGATTTTAAGCTTCTTTTCATATATATGCTAATTGAAGTGTCTGTGAACAACATGTAGTTAGATTTGAGTGATACTGATATCTAGGCCTTGTGACGGTTTTGTCATGTGAGAGCTGGATGTGTTTGTAACGGCTGGCCTCGATGAATGCTGTATCTCTGTTCTGACTCTATCTGAGAACATGCTGTGGTTCAGACGCTCATGAAAACATCTGACGCTCCAGACTCACTCACACTCTGCGCTTCATCCCTGATGCTTCAGCGAACAGAGAGGAAAATCACAAGTGAGATCTGAACATTTCCAGTCAAATTCTTTAGAAGGGCTGATAAGTCAAGCATCACTCTTATTATTACCAAAAGACAACGATTCTTTGAAAATTAGGACTATTTTTAGATGTTTTTTTGTTGTTGCTGTTGCATTGATGTTATTATCAAAATTATGAAAAATAAGCATGTTTACAATAAATAAACAAATATGTAAATAAAGGTTCCTAGGTGGTTGCTCATTGCCAGAAGTAAAAATAAATAAATAAATAAAATAAAATAATGGTTGTTAGGTGGCTGCTTGTTGCCAAAAGGAAAAATAAAAAATAAATAAAATACATAAATAAAAAAATAAAAATAAATAAATAAACAAACAAATAAATAAATAAATTACAATAAATCATTTGTCAGGAATCACTGATGTCTAAAATAAAATAAAATAAAATAAAATAAAATAAAATAAAATTAAATTAAATTAAATAATGTTTGTTAGGTGGCAGCTTGTTGCCAAAATAAAAAAATTAAAAAACTATAATTTGAAGAATCACTGAAGTCCAAAATAAAATAAAATAAAATAAAATAAAATAAAATAAAATAAAATAAAATAAAATAAAATAAAATAAAATAAAATAAAATAAAATAAAATAAAATAAAATAAAATAAAATAAAATAAAATAAAAAGTTAGGTGGCTGCTTGTTACCAAAAGTAGGGGAAAACCCCAAAATGAACTGAAGAATCATTGATGTCCAGAGCACAAGCAGTGCAGGACTAGTTACACAATTTTGCACACAAGTTCAAAATCACAAAGCCACAGAAACACAAGTGAAGCAGCACTCAGCACAAGCATGAGAGAAAGCAGGGCTAATCTCCCGAGAGTCACACTGCCCTCGAGCGAACGCTTGCCTTTTAGCGTCTGCTGACGGAGGGCCTCGCGCAGGAATGTTAAGCTGCACAGGAAGCGTTGGAAGCGTGAGTGACAGGTGAGCGGGACACACCTGTGAGGAGCTCAGAGGCCCCGGACCCTGCAGGTGTGTAAAACAGCTCAGCAGATCGCCCCGTGACCCCGATGAGGGTGAACGACTGCAGCTTCAGGTGTCAGACAGAAAACACACATCCCACCACAGCGCTGCTCTGTTTCAGGCAAACCTCACTTTCTCTGGGTGGTTGCTTAGTGCCAAAAATCAATTACAACAATAACAACAACAAATAAAATAAATAAATAAATAAACAATTGATGAAACATTGATGTCTGAAAGAAATAAGAAATTACATGTTGCATAGAGAGAGTTAGACCTATTTTTAGATTTTATACATTTAAATTATTATGAAAATTAAGCACATTTACAATAAATAAATATATTCTAAATTACATTTCGCATAGAGTTGAAGAATAAAATACTTTTGGCAACAAGCAGCCACCTATCAACCATTATTTTATTTTATTTTATTTTGTTTTAGATTTCAGTGATTCTTCAAAAAAATTTATATTATGATTTTTTTAATAATAATTTTTTTTTTTATGATCCAAACATATAATGCAGTGATTGAGAGCTGAAGAAATAAACACTCATAAATATGTCGTTTGAAACATTCTCATGGAGTTCAGAATAATACACTACTCTTGAGTAATACAGAAGTTTCTGTGGTGTTTGGGTGGGGCTATTCATATGTCTGGCCAATCAGAGACAGGGGGCGGGGCAAAGGGCGGGGCACTCTAAAAAAAATAAACAAAAGCAGTCACTGCTGCACCTTTGTATGTTACTTTGTAGCCTAAAGGTGCAGATGAGTATCTAAAGTGTTCATATTAGCACCTTTTGAAAGGGTACCGCCACAGTGACAGCTTGAACCTTTCTTCTTATAGTGTATAACATTAACGTTTGCACTGAAAAAAAAAAGAGTCCCCACCCCCCCCCCCAAAAATATCACTAAATACAACAAAAGTCAATTTAAGGGTTAGATTAAGGTGATAACTGCAGGTTGCCACTTTTTACAGCGTGGAAAATCTGTATGAATACATCCCAAATAAATAAATACTTATTTATTATATGTTATTACATTATTTTGCTTCATATATGTGACCCTGGAGCACAAAACCAGTCATAAGGGTCAATTTTTGGAAATTGAGATGTATGCATCATCTGAAAGCGGCCTGTTCAGACCGGCCCGGAGCTGCAGGAGAAATGATCCACGCTATCACACTGAGAGAGAGTCACCGCTGTCTACAGATGAACACGACTGACTCGAGCTGACGAGGGGCTTAGGCCTTCAGACGACGGATCAGGAGCACAAACACAGCCAGACAATCAGAGCCGCTGCTGAGCTTCTCCACACACTGGGTTCACGGTTGCTATGCGGTTGCTAGGGTCTTCTGAAAAAAATTATTTTTGGAAGCTTGTTCCAAAATGTAAGATGAGATCATTTACTAAGATACTTAATTTAATAAATAAATAAATAAATACAAATAAATAATAATAATCCAAGACGACTGAAGAGGAAAAACTAGATGATTATCAACAAGCAAAAAATAAATATATAAATAATATTAACTAATAATAATAATAATAAATAAATAAATA
>NW_015505560.1:468461-468750 GCF_001515645.1 Sinocyclocheilus grahami | reverse complement strand
ATAATAATAATCCAAGATGTCTGAAGAGGAAAAACTAGATGATTATCAAGAAGTTAAATTATTATTATTTTTTAAATCATGCAAAACGCAGCTATTTTAGCATCAATGATTTTTGAACATTGTTGATGTTGATAAAGATTATTTTTGTTAATATTTTGATTTGATTTTGTTTTTATATTTTCAGTTTTTGTTAAGTTTTAGCAATTTTTGTTGTGTTTTTGTAATTTTTAAGATTTTTTAAATATGTCCATATAGTTTTTATATTTTCATTTTTGTAATTTTTTAAAAA
>NW_015505560.1:467555-468441 GCF_001515645.1 Sinocyclocheilus grahami | reverse complement strand
GTTCTTCAGTTAACATTACGTTTTGAGTAATTTATATATATATATATAAATAATTAAATATAAAAAAATATATTTTTTTTGTTAACTCTGGCAGAAAGAAATGTTGACTAGAGATATAATTCAATGCTATTTTTTTTAGCATCAATGACTTTTGAACATTGTTGATGTTGATTAACATTGTTTTTGTTAATATTTAGATTTTTTGTTTTGGTAAAAAAAATGTTTTAGTGATTTTTATTGTGTTTTTGTCATTTTTATTAAGTTTTTTTTTTTAACTTAATCATATGATGTTGCTAAAAAGAACAATATTTTGTGTATTTAGCATAATGAAATGTGTTTATGCGGTTTACGATTCAAAAAACACATTATTTTCCACATACTGTACATTATTGCTTCTCTTCTATGCCCCGCCTTTCTGAAACGCGTCGATTTTTACAAAGCTCATCGGTCTGAAAAGCAAGGTATGCTCTGATTGGCCAGCTATCCAGTGCGTTGTGATTTGCTGAATACCTCAAGCGTGTGACGGAAATGTTACGTCCCTCACCATACTGTGATGCCCTGTCCGGCCGGAGCGACGAGACAAAAACATGAAAACCCATTATAAACGAGGCATTCGTTGCATCCAGTGGGGACATAATTATGGATTATAATGACTTATACTGTTTTTTTACGCATTGCGTTGCATCGGGCCGCATAAACATAAAACCATGTCTGCATTTGTGATCGGAGAAATGACAAACAACAAGCCCTACTCTACACTGCCCAAAAACTCGCTTTAAATATAAAAAATATAAAATATAAAAACTCTTTGAATATAAAAAACGTACTTACAGTCTGTGAGTCAGAACAGCCAGCATTGTAGTCTACTCTCCCAGGATCAGGAAAC
>NW_015505560.1:429772-466662 GCF_001515645.1 Sinocyclocheilus grahami | reverse complement strand
CGGAGGGCTAGAGTGAGCAGAGGCCGGGGGCTAGAGTGAGCAGAGGCCAGGGGCTAGATTGAGGAACAGCTGGAGGACTAGATTGAGCAGAGGCGGTGGGCTTGAGAACGGTGTGGCCGGTGGATTCGATGAAGGAGCATCCGGAAGGCTTGCGTCAACCACATGTGACAACCTCGGGCTGGATTCCGGTTCCTCGTCCACTGTGAAAGCCGATCGGGTGATCCACAGCGCAAAGTTGTTGTATTTCTTCAGCAACCTAACGGATCAGCTCCAGGCATGACGAAGCAGATATCGTCCTCTTTTCGAAGGCCAAACAAAGTAGTTTCGCTTTCACAACGAAACACACAGCGCCTTTACGACATGGCGGCGGCAACAACAATACTACAGCGAGAATAAAAGTTACGCCTTATTTGCGTGAACATTTGGGCGGCGTTATGCAAATCTTCCCCCATAGTGATGTAGACATGTGGGGGCGTGTTAGAACGAGCCGTTTTAGGTAGGCGTGGCTGACTCTTAACTTCTATAAAGAATATCTCTTTGGATTTGAGACTTTAGTCTTTGCAACTTTACAGATCTTCTTTATGCACCAAGAGCTTGTAAAACTCCAAAGAGAAAGGAAAAATTGGAATTGCATCATATGACCCCTTTAAAGCTAAATGAAAACAAACAAAAATATATATCTAAAAAATATATATACTGTATATATATACTCTATATATAAATATATAGTCAGTGTGCTGCCTGTGAAGGGAGCTCCCTATGTAGACGGCGAGACGAGAACATTCAGCCTTTCTCTGAACTGGGAAAATCCCCCTCCACTCATCATCATCCTCATCCTCATCACAGCAAAGGCCCAGCCGCAGCTCAAGGATGAATCAATGAAAGCCAGTGAAGGAACAAAAGCGCGCCCACTGTCTGATGGGAGGATGATGCTGGTGATAAGGGCTCGAGGCGGGTGTGAACTGCTGGGTTCAGTGCCTGATCTCCGTCCACACATGCTGGTATTCGTGACAGACTTCCAGATGGCAGATTTGTCTGGAGCTGGAGCTGGGCATCTCGGGCTTCCCCCACCGGCGCTGCAGCAGATCAGCGGTTGATAAGCAGCTCTTTTCAGAGGTGAAAGAGTGTGAAACGCTTCAGAATACTCCACAACATCAACCAGAATCAATCAAGAGACAAAGAAAGCTGTTCGGATAGAGCCGATAATCAGAAAACTAAGAAAAATACTGCTTTTGGTGGAAGCTACAACAATGTTAGTATCATGCAGTTTTGTGAAAATACCATGATGCTTTATTATAAGCACGTGACTGTCAGCAATAATTGAACTGCATCATGTAGCATGATTAATAAATGAGTATAGGCTAATTATGATAGTTGATAGTAAATGATAGTAAAACCTAAAACCTACAGGTAACTGTTTTTGGTGGAAATGCATGAACTTGCATGCATGCAAAGAAGTAACAGGGTATTAAACTGTTGCATTTTGAACTTTTTACCATGCTAGTAACATCCCAGCGGACGGGGAACATTCTTAGAACGTTCTGGCAAAGTTATGAACAAATACCATTCCAGTAACGTCCATTTAAAGTTATCTGATCTTTAGGGAACATTCTCAATTCTTATTATTCATGGAACAATGTTTATCTGAAACGTTTTAGTTGGACGTTTATAAAGCGGAGAGTTCCGGTGCTTGATTCTGATTGGCTGAGCCACGTTCGAAGCTGTTGTGAATGACGCTACAAAGTAACACACACCTTTGTTTACTTCTGTGTGTTGCTCGGCAACCACTTTGTAGCAACCACAACTGTTTCTGAGGAGATACATAGTTTGGTGGAAGAATACTGTTTTTAATAATATCATTACACTTTATTTGCTCTGTTTTATTTTGTGAAACCTTACTACGTATATGGAATAACTGTTTTATAAAAGCAGTAACCCCCGTGAAGCCGTGGTTTACAGTGAATTTATAACAGCTTCTATTTATAATTTATAACGGAATTTCCACGGCTTCTTGGGGCTTATTATGTTTTTTAAATGTTACTTGTTTCAGAACGTTCAGACAACATTCAAAAGTAACGTTTCCATGGTGTTTGCCAAATGGAATGTTGCGTAAAAAAGAACGTTTAAAAATCTGGACATTTCAAACGTTCAGAAATAACGTTTTCAGAACTCACTGGGAACGTTCTACATAGCTTTGTCAGCTGGGATGCGGTTTCATATTATGGGATTTTTCATAAGCGCGTGACAATCGGCAATAATTGCACTTTAACACCAGCAGTAAATGTGAGCAGCATGATTAATGGCTTGGTTTATGGACTAATTAGTGAAGTGGCTAACATTTGGTCACTGTGCGCACGAGTTTTCATAACAGGCTTTAGTAGATACGCTGCAGTGAAGCTCAGTGTGTGGTTCTGTGTTCTTCACAGCAGCTGTGTCTCATGGCCACCCAGGTGTTTCTGCCACAGTCAATCGGCCCTCATTCCCGCTCGGGCCCCCAGTGACTCCCAGCAGCAGGTGTTAAAAGCCAGGGGAAGGAATTCATTCTTAAGAGGGTCGCTCTGCCAGCGAGTGTGAGCTGATGCTTCTGTTTCCACTGTCACTTTAACCAGAGCCAGCTCTGCTGCGGTGATCGTGTGAGAGCTGAGAACGAGCTCCGAGTCTGCAGTCGAGCTTCAGAAGAAGAGCTGACTGTCTGAATGTAATAATAAATGACAGAAATGAATAAGTGCATGTAAACATCAGGATTCTGTATTATGACTGAAGGATAATCATACAACAGCCTTTGCATCATGAGCATCTATGATGCCTTTAAATGCTCTCCATATGTTAAACTCTCTCTATATAAATCTTTTTAGTAAATATAAAAAAAAAATTATTTAAATAAATATATAATATTTATATATAATTTATAATAGAATAAAATATATAAATAAATAAATACATAATAAATAAATATATAAAAATTATACAAATATATATAAATAAATATATAATATTCTCTCTCTATATCTATCTATATATATCTATATATATAATATTATCTATTTGTTTATGTATACATTTATAATTTATAAATATATGTATACAAAGTATATATATTTAAATATATATTTTATATTATTTAGATATGTTATTTATATTTATTTAGTTATTTATAATATATATATATAAAAAAAAACATATATATATATATATAAAGTTTAGAATTATAAATTTAGATTCTGGTCATCATTTCTTTTTTTTTATTTGCATTTTTCGTTTCATTTAAATAGTCCATAAGCATTTAGAACTCTAAATAGAGTATTTAAGAAAAAAAATACTATGAGAAATTACAAAAATATGACAAATATCTCTGAAATAATGAGCTCATAAAAACTAATTTATAATTACACAAGAATAAGAAAATTTTTGTTTCAAATAGCTTGATACGCATAGCGTGCTGTAACTGATTAACATCATGAACAATACAATTATTTTTCTTTCTTTCTTTCTTTTTTGTCTTAAATTAGCAGTTCTGTATTTCGAGCTCTAAATGCCTTTCGTAATGTGACTTCCTGTCAAAGATCTGGCTCTCGTCCAGATGAAACTCTTATTGAGAGTGCCGGCTGATGACAGCTATTGTGTTTGAAATGCGGAAAAGCTTGTAAAAACACTTGTTTCCTGGTCTGTGCGGCTCTTGATGCTCAGTTCTGAGCTTCTGGCTGTATCACGTCCTGCCAATGTTTCCCTGCTTAACATTAAACCACGAGAACATATAACTGTTTTGAGTTTTTAACTCATTATTCATGTTTATCTAAAACTGTAACAAACTGTAGCTGCACTGTAAAACTTTGGCAGGTCAGTTACTGCTACAAATGGCCAAATTAATGAATCAGAGGGGCTTTTTCTGCAACGTTTCTGACATGCAAAACAATTAATGAAACAGCAGAAATGGAAAAGGCAACATAAATTATATCTAAAAACTTTATTTATTTTTTGGTCAACAGATATCAGATACAGTAATCTGCTATAAACTGCATAAAATGAGAAAAACAAACTTCTAAAAAAAATGATTGTTCAGCCAACAAAATATTGAAAATATGCCTTTTCAAAAAGTTTAAAGTGGACACATCGTTTGTTATTAAAATTAGAAATGACCAAAGATGTTAGGAAAGTACTGTAGATTATTGGAGTAGGTTTTTCAAGAAAATACTATTTCTGTTTTTCTACTTTAAAATTTCATGGTTAATTCAATGTATTACTTGCATGATTCTTTATAATCATTTGTGAATTTTTGCAATTTCTGAATGCAAATTGTTTGTACACTAATTGTATGCGTATATACAGCATATATATATATACATACATGCAATTTTTAAATATATTTGTAACCATTTTTTATACATTTCATGTATATATGTGTGTATATATATATATATATATATATATATATAAATGTGTGTGTATGTGTGTGTGTGTATACTCAAATATATGTATAAAAGTCTTTATATGTTTCATAAAAAAACATTTAAGATTAATCTTTTAATTTATGTTTCACTTTAGTCAAATAAATAAATAAATATTAAAAATACACACACAAAAAGGAATTTGCTAAATAAATAAATAAATCCTGGTCTGATGTTAGGCTGGCATAAAACAATACATGCTTTAATTTATTGTAAATAGTTTATAAATATACAAATATCTGTGTTTCCAATTGCTAAACATATATTCACACTGTAAAAAAAATCCATAAAAATAGGGCACAATATTGTATTATTAAGAAGTAATTTTGTATATGTATGCATTTTTTTTTAAATGTGTTTTACCTGTATTTTGAATTTTGCACTGCATTGGGTTGTATTTTAGTGTTCATGGATTTGTCTGTAAAATTAATGGATAATGGCCTGGATTTTTTTTTTCAGTGTACATTTATTGAGCATTAAATCTAAACCATTTCTCATCTATATGTAGAGGCACAATAGAGAACAATCGTCTTATCAGGCGAATATCAGAGAAGTCATGTTCTCTCTGATGTTCTCTTCAAATGGCAAAACTATCCCGTTGCATCCATAACCATGCTGCACTTTCACCCTTCACCTCAGTAACTGCATATAAAGCAGCACAGAGTTCAGTCCTGCCAGACTCGATGAAGACTGACGCTTTAAACAGCCATAACCTCATTCTTCTGTCCTGATGCATGTCATCGAGCGATGCAACAAGCCAGAGATCGCAGCATTACCTCAGCGGCGCGAGACGATCAAAGCGAGCGCAAACCGGCCAAAATAAGTCAATTAGATTTAAAGAATTGGGACGGGGTCTCGGGGCGAGTGAGGGTGGAGGTAAATGGATTTTAATTTAGAAAACAAATTGGTAACCAGTTTATTATGCAACCCAACCCATCCACAGGAGTCGGCGATGAATCAGGCGTTTCTGCACGGGCCGAGATCTCAGGAGACGCATTAGTGCTAGATTTATCAGCACCTCGTTTACGGCGAGTACAACCTGTTTCTATTTAGTCTTGAATGAGATTCGGAGCACTCTGCATTCATTTGGGAGAAGCTGCATGAAGGTCGACTTAAAAGAGATACACGGAGCATCTCGATGGATTTTTGCATTAAAATATATACATGCATCAAGCAGCTTTGTTAACTAGAGAGCTGAAATGCTGAGAAAAATACCCCGCTTTGCTCCGGATGGGCCACAGCACAGATGTTGTGTAATATTCTTGTGATAGTTGTTAATATTCCTGCCAAATCAAGCTCAAAATCATATGTAACAATTAAAGGGAAGAAAACTGTGCCATGAGCAAAGAAACTGAAGAAGATGCAAGACATAGACAAGTGGAAAACATGAGAGGACGTCACAAATTTGGTGAAATATTTCTAGCAAAATCAAGTTCTAAACATGCATATGCAACATCTCAAGGACTGATAATTGTTTAAAGCAATTTTGATTAAAGCATGCAATGATCGGCAGAAAAACATGTAAAAATGGGGAAAACATGAGGAGGAACATCACAGATTTTGTGTAATATTTCCACCAAATCAAGTTAAAAAAACAAACGTGACGTTTAAAGGACAGACGTCTGTTTAATCAGGGTTTCTGCAGGTTTTATGAAAATCAATTTAAGACCTTTTTTTAGGATCAAGTAAAGAAAGTTTAAGGACCAAACTGAAGGAAACACAGAAAATGAGCTGTATTAGCAGTAGTTTGTTAAAAGAGAATGCACTAAACGCATGCATCAGGCAGCTTTGTTAACTCGAGAGCGTTTGTGTAAAACTCAAAAATGACCCCGCTTTGCTCCGGATGGGCCCTTTCTTTGGGCGAACCCTCTGAAATTCATCAAATTGGATCAAGATGACATTAATAATGGACTCAAGCTGGAGCTCCGAAGGAAGCAAACGATCCGTACATTGTTTAATTTTTTTCCTCAATAGCACATTCCCATTACGGACGCCGTCGAATCGGCGACATTAAAAGCCTCGTCACAGATGTCAACACATTGGCGTCTGCAGAGCTGTTTCCTCTTATTCTGGGGCTTTATCGCATTACGGAGTCATCCGAGCACGGATTTTAATGCTAAATCACTCAAGCAGTGCGCCAACACCTTAATAAAGCCACAAACTCATGCTGAAAAAACAGGTCAATCACAATGATTTCCAATGCATTCATGTATGCGTTTGCATGCAAATCAACTTTACAGACATGCATATGCAACATTTAAAGTACAGATAACTGAGTACTTTATGGTTTAATCATAAAGAAACCCTGTGTTTTTCATGTTGCATGTGCCATTTCTTTGCTAGGAAGATGAAGGGTAAACATAAAGGATTTCATGTAATACTTCTGCAAAGTCAAATTCAAATACATATGCATTGTTTAAAGTATAGATAACTGTTTAAAGCAATGCATGGTTTTTATTAATCACAAAAAATCCCCTGTGACCTCACTTTTACTCTGCCAGGAATATATGAATAAATGAGGAAAACGTCACAGATTTCATGAAATGTTTCTATCAAATCAGGCTCAAAAACACATGCAACATTTAAAGAACAAATAAAGCAATGATGTGTAAAAACGTGTGACCTTGCCATTGCTCATGCCGTGATCTTGAGTAAAACACTGACAAATATCACAGATTTTGCATAATATTCTTGCAATATTCTGCCAAAAACATATGCAATATCTGCAAGGAAACTGACAAAGCTGCAGGATGAAAAAGGAGAAAAACATTATAGATTTTGCGCAATATTTGTACCAAAAACATGCATGTGCAACATTTAAAGAACACATAACTGTTTAAAGCAATCTATGATTTGTTATACTGAGACCTTGCTATTGCTCGTTCCATTTCTTTGCCAGAAAAATGAGAAAAACACAGATTTTTTGTAATATTTCGACCAAATCAAGCCCAAAAACATTTAACAGGACTGATGCGTGTTTAATCAGGGTTTCTGCAGGTATTATGAAGCCAATATAGGACCTTTTAAAGAACTTTTTAAGATCAAGTAAGGACATTTTAAGGACTAATACGTTAAAATATGTTCTGTAAATGTGAATGTCTAGAGAGCAGAAAAGTAGTTGAATTAGCAACAGCTGAAAATACAACTTCGGACAGATCTCCACTACATTACTGTAATAAATACTACAAAAAAGTGCTGTTCTTCCTCAGCATTTCTGTCATTTTCCAATGCAAACGTCTGCAGATTCTCAAATCAAACTGCATTTATTTGAGAAGCAAAATGACAGAAGATGAGAAGTCTTGTTTTCTGAGAAACCGATTAAAATGAAGCAAGTTTATGATTAAAGCAAGACCAAATATCGGCTAACAGGCTCAGAAAAATCAACTTAATTTTGTCAGTTTTCTCAGAAAACAAATCATTTTGCATCAAATGTATCTTGATTTAAGGATGTTTAGATATTTGCACTGGAAAACAAGACAAAAATACTGAGTGCATGCAATATTTAATGCCACAACTTTATCAGTTTAAGACTTTCTGCTCTGATTTGAGACCTTTTTCGGGCCTTAATTTAAAGAAGGACGAATTAAGACTTCATCGACCTGCAGAAACCCTGTTCAAGCAATCACTGCAGTGTTAATTTTGACAGCAAATTTTAATTTAGTTTTAGTCATAGTCTTTTTACTAAAATGCCATTTAGTTTTAGTCATATTTTAGTTAAGACGTTCAGATATTTTAAAACAAGACAACATTACAATAGAAGATGCTGCTTTTGCAGTTCATGCAACATTTAATGAATTTAAGACTTTCTGCTCTGCTTTAAGACCTTTTTAAGGCCTTAATTTGAAGAAGGATGAATTAAGACTTTAAAGACCTGCAGAAACCCTGTCTATGATGTGCAAAAACATGTAGAAATTGGGGGGAAAAAACTGTAAAAAAATTACAGTGAATTTAACGGTAAAAGACTGTAAAAATGCGACAGTAAAAACCTGTTAAATGGTTAACGGTAAATTCCCCTACTATATACGGTGGAAAACTGTATTGGACATTACATGCAATTTTACGGTAGTATACTGTTTTTGGAAGTGAAAAAGACCGTATAATTTACAGTGAATAACCGTAAATTGACATTCCCAAAATTCCCTGCGTTACATTTCAAATTTGGTGTTGTTTTGTTGAAATAAAATTCATGTGTGTTACCGTGATGGTGTTTAGTGTTTGTGTGAATGACGCTGTGCACCTTCTATATATGTTATTATTTAAAAGCTGCTTGTGATGGGCTTTGGTTCATCATGTGGCTTTCTCATCACCTCCTGCATTTGGTGGTTATCAGTGTATTACAAAGGTATATAACAGATTTCAGTACTTCAATAGGTTGGTATATTAACATTATATCAGTTAATGAAATCACGGTATTTAACTGTAAATGTAAGTTAAAACCTAAAATGTTGCTACTGCACTATAAAAACTCATTTACAGTAAAAAACCGGCAGCTGTGGTTGCCGGAATTTTACTGTAAAAAATACGGTAGCAACGTTTTCGGTTTTACGGTTTTAACTTAAATTTACAGTTAAATACCGTAATTTCATTAACTGATATAATGTTAATATGCCAACCTATTGAAGTACTGAAATCTGTTTTGTATTAACCATTTAACAGGTTTTTACTGTAGCATTTTTTCAGTCTTTTATCATTAAATTCACGGTCATTTTTTACAGTGTGTTTTTCTTACGGTAAAATTCCGGCAACCACAGCTGCCGTTTTTTTACCGTAAATTTTATGGAAGTTTTTTAACAGTGCATGACAATGAATGTCGTAGATTGCATGTAATATTTCTTCCAAATCAAGCCCGCAAACATATGCAACATTTAAAGGACCAATAATGGTTTAAACTAATCTATGATGACCTTGCCGCTGCTCATGCCATGATCTGCCAGTCGAGCTAGAAGAAAAACTGAGAAGAGCACTGTTTTGAGCCCTATGTGTCTTATCTCTGATGCACGTTTAGCCGTCATCTCTGATTATGAGGACTACTGTGACCTCCTTGTCACGTTCTCAAGGTTACTAATCAAATTTCCGTCCGGCTGGAGAACACAAAGGCTCTCGCTCTTCACGTCATGAGGTCAGCCAGCGTGCCGTTCCTGCATGAAAGTCTATCCTGATGTTTTGATTCAGCAGAAGTGAGGGAATATTGGGCTTCAGGTGGGCGCCATGGTCTTTGCATTACGGGACGCTGACGTCAGCTCTTTTATGTGTAAACTCGGGGCAAATGTTGTAGTGCATTAGTTTAATATTCCCTAAATGGCATTCTGGTGTATGAAGTCAATTATCTCTAGTACGAGTTAACCTAGTGATGCATTCAGGCCTCTAACACGAGAGTTAAAGTTCAATGATTGTTCAAATCATGTGCAGGAGAGGACTGAGATACTATTATAGTTTGTATTAATATTACAAATCAGTTTTTATTTTTATATTATGTTTTCATTTTAATTTAAGTTAAAGTTTTAGTCATTTTGAAGCATGCTTTTTTTTTATCATTTTTAGTAGTTTTTTTTATATATATTCGTCTATATGATTTTTATTACATTTGTTTCAGTGTGGTTATTTTAGTACATCATTAATGAGAAAATGAGAAGTGTTGCTGAATATTTTATTTTTAATTTAATTTGATTTCAGATAGCAATCATTTTATTTCAAGTAGCATTTATTTTTTTATTTTAATTTCAGTTTTAGTTTTAGTTAACCCTGTTATTTTATGTTTAGATGCACAATTTTCACCATAAAACAGTTACAAAACTTTGCACATTGAAGGAAAACTAATACTAAAATACATTTTCATTATGGAAAACAAATGAGGAAACATTGAAAATAATAATAAAAAAAATTAATTCACTGAAATAAACATGAAAACAAACACAACGGGAAAACTGAAACTAAAGCAAGAATACACTGGAAAAAAAATTAACAAAAACATTTATATGCATTAAAAAAACAACATAATTGGAAAAAAAATTACTAAAAACATTTTCATTATGGAAAACAATCTAGAAAACACTGTAAAAAAACAAAAACAATAAATAGATCAAACAAAAGGACAGATGCAATTAAAGTAGTAATCTAGTTGTCTAATAAACCTGCCATTATATTATAAAACCTGCTTTAGTTCCTATATTTGTAAGTAACTTTGGATGAAAAGCATCTGCCAAATGCATAAATGCAAATGAAAATAAATGAAATGAAAACCAAAGGCTAATAACCTATCTGACTTGAGCAGATTAGTAATCAAACACTTGCAATGCCGATGCATTATGAAGGGGGTTTTGCTGCCAGATGTTTACAATTGTTGGTAAGCTTTAGTTTAAAAAAAAACAAAACAAAGATTACTAGAGTATGCTGTTATGGAGAGTACTGGAGTAAGAAAGTACTATTTCAGTCTTTCTACTTCAAAAATGGGTTCTTTCTTGAAACCATTATTCAACACACGTGCTGGAAACTTTAAGAGTAAATGTGAGACTTTCAAACTCAGTCACATATCTGTCGATGGCAGGCTGATTAGCCCAGACTGAGCAGAAATGCACTTCCAGACGTCCGTCATCGTGAGCTGCGGAGCTGCAATAACACGCGCATCCTTCCATTGTGATGCGGACGCGAGAGTCTCTATGAGAGATCAGTGACGTAGCAGCGGGTTTGTCATTTCATGACCTGTGCTTGACGTCCACTGACTCTTTCTCAGATCAGGAGACTTCACGGAGATGGAGAGGCTTCAACTGTGTAAAAAAAGAAAAAAAAATCAGTCAGTAAATTTCATACAGTAAGAGCTATAAAGTTCATGTGGATTGCACCTCAGAGAACTTGATGAGGAATATTAGAGATGTCTGGCGTTTGGTGTCTGACCTGAGCACAGTTTGAGACATGAGATCTTTTTCGAAACTCTGAGAGACTCGTGTGAGATTACTTTTCTCTGGAGAAACATCTCAGAACTTCAGTCAATTTTATCTCCATTTAAACTCATTGCTCGGAAAAAGAACTTAGATATAGATTAAAATCCTATTTAAGGTTTTTCTTTTATGTCGATTCATGCACAATAAAAACAAAATTATTTCTAAAAACTATATATATATATATATATATATATATATGAAGAAAAAAAACAATAAATAAATTGTTATGTATAAAATTAATAAATAAAAGTATGTATGCAAATGTATGTGTATAAATCAATTTAAATTGCTAGAAAAATTAAAGCTGTTGTAGAATTTTATATTATTTTTTATATTATTTTTAGTTTTATATTATATTTTGATATACATATATATATATATATATTATAAGACACATATATATTCATACACAATGACAAAAGAAAGATTTCTAAAAACAATGCATATTTAATTATATGTATATTTTTCATATATATGTATCGTTTTTAGATAATCCATCTATCCATCACCAAACCAGGCCTACAGTTATTTTTTAACTTCTGAAAATAAGAGTCTTTTATCACACGTTTCTCCTATTTTGTGATAAAAGTATGTTAAAATTTATTATTTTCAGACATAGTGTCCTAAATCTCACCGCCTGCAACATCGGCCCAGTTCTCCTTCAGTACTCCTCACGTCAAGTCGCCTTTATTTGTGTAGCGCTTTATACAATACTGATTGTGTTAAAGCAGCTTTACAGTGTTAAACAGGAACATAGTTTATCAATAATGCAAGAGGACAATAACAGAGTCATTTTTCAGCTAAAGTCAGTTCATTGATGATTCAGTTCAGCTCTCTTCAATAGTGTCTGTGCAATCAGCCAAGCGTCCACAACTAAGCAACACAAAGTGTACTGATCGTGTCAAAGCAGCTTTACAGAGTCAAACAGGAACACAGTTTATCAATAATGCAAGAGGACAATAACAGAGTCATTTTCCAGCTAAAGTCAGTTCATTGATGATTCAGTTCAGCTCTCTTCAATAGTGTCTGTGCAATCAGCCAAGCGTCCACAACTAAGCAACACAAAGTAACCAAAACTGGGAGAAACCAGGCTCAGTCGGGGGGCCAGTTCTCCTCCAGCCAGACGAAACCAGCATGGTGTGGGCACCCACACGCGTGTATTTGTTACTGGCTTGTTTCTGCTGTGGAATTGCTCCTGGTGGCCTTGTACGGCTGATTTGCGCTGATCTCTTACTGGACAGCTGTCTGTTCCTCATGTTCTCATAATAAAGATAGAACGCCTCACACGCAGATAAGAAGCCGCCCGATACCCCTGGGTGGAGGAATGAGAGATACATTAAAGATCATAACCACCAACCAAACACTCAAGTACTCCGTCTGGTTCTGCGAAATCTGAGAAGTGTGAACTCAGGAGGTCTGGAGGGTCATCTGACCCCGCCGCTTTAGACCTGAACCCCCCAAAGCCGGCCTGAGTCAAAACAAACGGCTGGAACGGTCCTAAACGACATCTTCTCCCGGCATATGATCAGGCCCACAGCAAAACCTCTGCAGATTTACATCCACCACCCATTAAATATCCATGTGTTCGGTTATATGTAGCTCTCATCGTTTTTTAAATACATACCCTGATAGCACACGTACATCACGGAGACGTCTATTTGACGTCTGCATTTTTAGAGTGTTTGCAGTACGTCTACAGGACGTTTCCTATCAGATGTCAAATAGACGTTTAGATGACGTCTTTATGATTTAGAATGCATGTAAAACTGACATCTTAAAGATGTCTATCAGATGTTTGATCACAGCAGATGTTTTCCAGATGAAGCGATCTTTAACAGACCTCTTGCAGACGTACTTGTGCTATCTGGGTATTAACATGCTTAATACATCTGTTCCACAAAATCAGCAGAACTAGACATATAAAGGATATGTTTCAGTAATCATACAAAAATAATATTAGGAGTTAGTTAGAACTGAGCAGCAACCTCCCGCTCGCTCTCGTGAAGCCAACACGGAAGTGACTGAAACTGTAATTCATCGACTGGCCGCTAGAGGCGGGCTCCAAAAGGGAGTCAGTCCCATAAACGCCGCATGTTAAAATGCCCAACTTTACAGTAGAAAAAAACATATTTACAGCCTGGTACAAAAAGTGGTTTTGGTCTATATAGCTAATTTTGCCCTTCATGACAACTGTGAGGAAGGTGAATTTTTTCATAACTCCTTAAAGTTCTGCATAATTAAGGGCGTGGCCACTTGAGTGACAGGTGGCTTGTCACCACCGTCGAGCTAGGTGGGCGTGGTTTCAGCAGCCAGCTCCCGCCTCTTTGCCCATTTTCGATTATCCGGGAGTGACGCGCGGTGATGCACTGCCAAGATGGCGACGGCTGGCTCCACCTACTTTAGGCTTCAAAACGCTTGTCGGAAGTCTACGGGTGACGTCACGGACACTACATCCATGTTTTTATACAGTCTATGGTTAGAACGCTTATTTTCACTTACCAGTAAATGCTAACGAGAGTCGGTAACCATAGCAACAGAAAACCGCTCCCGCATTGTGATTGCGATACAGCGTTAAAAAAAATTTCTACGCGTTTTTTTTGTTTTAAAGGTTCATTTATGGCGTTTTATGCCTTTATTTTGATAGGACAGCATAGATCGACAGGAAGAGAAGTGGGTGAGAGAGTGGGGGATGGGATCGCTGGGATTCGAACTCGTGACAGCCGAAGCGCAACGGCGCTGTATGTCGGCGCGCTGCCCACGAGGCCATCGGGGAAAAAAAATGGTTCATTTGAGACACAAAACATCTTCAGTGCACCACAATAACGGAACAAAAAGAAGCTCCAAGTGTTATAGATTAACAGATTACAAATATATTGTCTCTACAGATTAATCAAATACTCATAAAAATGTATTATTTAAAAAAAAAAGGAAAAGGACTTTTTATAGTCTAACTTTACAAAAACTAAAAGTGCAGTGACTTCAGGTCAAAAATCAATGAGGTTATTTGGGGAGACGGAAAAGGTCACAAAACGTCTTCAGCGCACAACATAAAAGAAAAAAAACTGTTTATGAAATGAGAACCACTAAGATAGGTTATCTTGCTGTTCTGAGCGCAGCTGAAGGACCTTCATGTCACTGGTCAAATAGTAAACAATCAGAAGCACACTTTACTCACACAAACACTGAGGTCAAATATTGTTGTTTGCATATTAATGAAGCTGTAGTGAGCAGTGATGGTGTAATTGACCGAGTCCAGACGGCGAGAGCAGCTGGAATGACTCTGCTGAAGCTCGTTCACAGCTGCAGATCCATCATTAGCCTCGTTCTCCATCAACAGCTCACTAGGGAGTCAGTCCCATAGACTCCCCATGTTAAAATGCCCAACTTTACAGTAGAAAAAAACATGTTTACAGCCTGGTACAAAAAGTGGTTTTGGTCTATATAGCTAATTTTGCCCTTCATGACAACTGTGAGGAAGGTGAATTTTTTCATAACTCATCCGTTTAAATTATATTAAGCCTTAAAGTTCTGCATAATTAAGGGCGTGGCCACTTGAGTGACAGGTGGCTTGTCACCACCGTCGAGCTAGGTGGGCGTGGTTTCAGCAGCCAGCTCCCGCCTCTTTGCCCATTTTCGATTATCCGGGAGTGACGCGCGGTGATGCACTGCCAAGATGGCGACGGCTGGCTCCACCTACTTTAGGCTTCAAAACGCTTGTCGGAAGTCTACGGGTGACGTCACGGACACTACATCCATGTTTTTATACAGTCTATGGTTAGAACGCTTATTTTCACTTACCAGTAAATGCTAACGAGAGTCGGTAACCATAGCAACAGAAAACCGCTCCCGCATTGTGATTGCGATACAGCGTTAAAAAAAATTTCTACGCGTTTTTTTTGTTTTAAAGGTTCATTTATGGCGTTTTATGCCTTTATTTTGATAGGACAGCATAGATCGACAGGAAGAGAAGTGGGTGAGAGAGTGGGGGATGGGATCGCTGGGATTCGAACTCGTGACAGCCGAAGCGCAACGGCGCTGTATGTCGGCGCGCTGCCCACGAGGCCATCGGGGAAAAAAAATGGTTCATTTGAGACACAAAACATCTTCAGTGCACCACAATAACGGAACAAAAAGAAGCTCCAAGTGTTATAGATTAACAGATTACAAATATATTGTCTCTACAGATTAATCAAATACTCATAAAAATGTATTATTTAAAAAAAAAAGGAAAAGGACTTTTTATAGTCTAACTTTACAAAAACTAAAAGTGCAGTGACTTCAGGTCAAAAATCAATGAGGTTATTTGGGGAGACGGAAAAGGTCACAAAACGTCTTCAGCGCACAACATAAAAGAAAAAAAACTGTTTATGAAATGAGAACCACTAAGATAGGTTATCTTGCTGTTCTGAGCGCAGCTGAAGGACCTTCATGTCACTGGTCAAATAGTAAACAATCAGAAGCACACTTTACTCACACAAACACTGAGGTCAAATATTGTTGTTTGCATATTAATGAAGCTGTAGTGAGCAGTGATGGTGTAATTGACCGAGTCCAGACGGCGAGAGCAGCTGGAATGACTCTGCTGAAGCTCGTTCACAGCTGCAGATCCATCATTAGCCTCGTTCTCCATCAACAGCTCACTAATGAGTGCTCAGGAAATCCCTATCACTGCGGCCCTCTGGGAAACCATTCCAGATGACCGGCACCATACAGGCCTCCGACGACAAACCGCAGTCATCGACGCCCAAACGAGTGTGCATTAACCATAAAACCCTCCAAACAACACATTTCTACTACCGAGTGTAAAGTTGCACATAATTAGCATCAATATGAACTCTTTGGAGTGCTATTGGCTTGTGCAAAACTCACCACAGTGATGCTAAGGTTTCATAGGTGGTTGCTAAAGTGTTCTGCATTACATCACAGTTAAATACTAAGGGTTTGATCAAACAGGCTTGATTTAATATATTACAAACAACTCTGTCCATCCTCATTGTGTCCTCAAAGTAAAAAAGTAAAAGACAAGGTAAAAGTAAAAAAGTAAGCAGCTGAGAGATAAAGATTAAAAAGTAAACGACAAAAAAAAAAGTAAAAGATTAAAAGTAAAGGACAAAAAAAGGATTAAAAATTAAGTGACATTTAAAAAGTAAAAGACAGAAAAAGTTAGAAACTAAAGGACATTAGGCATAAAAAAATAAAAGATGCCAAAAGTAAAAGCTTAAAAAGACAAAAAAAAGACACTGAAAGTAAAAAATAAAAACTTAAAGAGATTTTAAAAAAGTAAAACAAACACAAAAAAAACAGTAAAAGACACTGAAAGTAAAAGATTAAAAGTAAAGGACAAAAAAAAATAAAAATTAGAAAAATAAAAGACAAAAAGGTGAAAGTAAAAAACTAAAAGATGCCAAAAGTGAAAGATTAAAAAGTAAAGGACCATCAAATGTTAAATTAAAAAACAAAAGATGCTAAAAGTAAAATATTAAAAAGTGAAAGACAAAGTAAAAAGACACTGAAAGTAAAAAAAAAAGTTAAAGACAGTAAAAGTAAAAGATTAAAAGTAAAGGACAAAACAAAGATTTAAAAAATGCTGGAAGTGAAAAAAAAAAAAACTTGCCAAAAAATGAAAGTAAAAGCTAAAAGATGCAGAAAGTGAAAGATTAAAAACTAAAATTAAAAAAAATTAAAAGATACTGAAAGTAAAATATTAAAAGGACATAAAATGGAAAAAAATAAAAAGATAAAAAATTAAGTGACATTTAAAAAGTGAAAGATTAAAGTAAAAAATACACTTTTTTTAGTAAAAAGACAAAAAAAAAGTAAAGGACGTTAAAAGTGAAAGATTAAAATGTAAAAGACAAAGTAAAAAAACACACTGAAAGTAAAAAATGAAAAAAAGGCCAAGTAAAAGTCACCGAAAGGCAGAGATTTCCCTTCACCTGGGTCCTCACAGATCTCCACATGCAGACCTCACATCTCCTGCGTGAAGTTCCCAGGTCCTCTATCAGCGCTTTGGTTTTGACTGCATCAGGAGAGTTTGCCAGCTGAATGTCACGTCGCCCCGTGATCGGATTCCTCCCTCCGTCTCTCCCACACACACAGCTGCGCTCCGCATCCGCCTGACCTTCACCCGCTGGGACCAAACCATTCTCAAGATGCTTTCGCACAAATACCAGCTCATCCCCAAAACAAAGATTTAAAAAATGCTGGAAGTGAAAAAAAAAAAAACTTGCCAAAAAATGAAAGTAAAAGCTAAAAGATGCAGAAAGGGAAAGATTAAAAACTAAAATTAAAAAAAATTAAAAGATACTGAAAGTAAAATATTAAAAGGACATAAAATGGAAAAAAATAAAAAGATAAAAAAATAAGTGACATTTAAAAAGTAAAAGATTAAAGTAAAAAATACACTTTTTTTAGTAAAAAGACAAAAAAAAGTAAAGGACGTTAAAAGTGAAAGATTAAAATGTAAAAGACAAAGTAAAAAAACACACTGAAAGTAAAAAATGAAAAAAAGGCCAAGTAAAAGTCACCGAAAGGCAGAGATTTCCCTTCACCTGGGTCCTCACAGATCTCCACATGCAGACCTCACATCTCCTGCGTGAAGTTCCCAGGTCCTCTATCAGCGCTTTGGTTTTGACTGCATCAGGAGAGTTTGCCAGCTGAATGTCACGTCGCCCCGTGATCGGATTCCTCCCTCCGTCTCTCCCACACACACAGCTGCGCTCCGCATCCGCCTGACCTTCACCCGCTGGGACCAAACCATTCTCAAGATGCTTTCGCACAAATACCAGCTCATCCCAAACCCAACACTGTGCACCGTTTGGAAGCTTTTATTTATAAAATGCAACTTCGAAGGCGATCAATAAAAATTGCTCACTTACCAAAATAACTCTTTTTGTGCTTCATATGGAAGCTTCTTTATGACACAGAATAAAAAATAAAAAAGGTTATTGTGACAAAATTTTTATCTCACAATTTCTTGCAATTATATCTCATCTTATATCCTGCTTTTCAGAATTGCAAGATATAAATTTAGAATTGAGATTGCAATGTATAAACACAAGAATCGAGATATAAACTTGCATTTCAGAGCAAAAGTTCAGAGCTGCGAGATATAAACGTAGAATTGTGACATATAAACTCAGAATTGCAAGAAAAAAGCTAGAATTTTATTTATAAAATGCAACTTTAGGCGATTCAATGAAAATTCCTCGCTTACCAAAATAACTATTTTTCTGCTTCATATGTAAGCTTCTTTACGATAAGAATAAAATAAAAAGGCAATTGTGACTCATTTCCTTTTTTTCAGAATTGTGAGATATAAATTTAGAATTGCAAGAAAAAAGCCAGAATTGTGAGATAAAGCACCTATTACCTTTTTTTATTTACATTTTTTTAACTAAGTAGCAGAAATAAGCTTCCAAAGGTTTATTTTTTTACACTAGAGATGGAAGGTCAAGTCGAATGTGCATTGTGAGCAAAGAGATAAGCAATTGTAGCATTTTTAAAAGTTTTTATTTATAAAATGCAACAAGAGTTTGTTTCAAGTCTCTCTGAGTTAATGCAGAACATCACTGAACATCTTCCTTTTCTTCGACTCTCCCGTGTGAACCTCCTGCCAGTCGGCCCGTCGCTTCATGAAGTTTGTCAGACCAAATTTAGCCCAAATGTGCCGTGCGAACTGATCGGACCGGAGCTGACTTTCACTGGAGACTGAGAGAGATCATACAACACACTTTGATCAGAACATGAGCCGCTCTGATGATCAACTCGTGCACAGACATTACTTCGGGAAGCTGACAGTGTAACATGCTTTACTCGATCTAAAACAACTTCACATGACTCTGTCATGAGCTCATATTAACTGGAAGAATATAAGTTGCGACAAAATTGTAGAAATGCAGCATTGCATCAGTGTCTCAGCAATGGATGCTCTGCAGTGAATGGGTGCCGTCAGAATGAGAGTCCAAACAGCTGATAAAAACATCTCAATAATCCACAGCACTCCAGTCCATCAGTGAACATCTGGAGAAGACAAAACCTGAGACAAATCCAGCATTAAGACGCTTTTAACTCAAATATGAGTCAATAATCCATAATAACGCTTCCTCCAGTGAAAAAGTGCATCTGCTGTTGTCTCTCGCATCAAAATCCAGCCACATATGTGTTTAGAGCTGTTTAAACGCTGCTTGATCTGTGCAGATTTCTCTCCTGATTCACACCAGAACACTGACTCACTGGAGGAAGAGTTATTATGGATTATGGACTCAATGTATTTTAGTTAAAAACGTCTTAATGCTGGATTAGTTTCAGCTTTTGTCTTCTCCAGATGTTAACTGATGGACTGGAGTGCTGTGGATTATTGTGATGTTTTTATCAGCTGTTTGGACTCTCATTCTGATGGCACCCATTCACTGCAGAGACACTGATGCAATGCTACATTTCTCCAAATACATCGGATCGACGGATCGATCTTTGAAGCTGGCGAGAGCTTGAACCAGCAGAGAGCCGTGATAACATATGGACAGACGGCGCAGCACAGACTGACAGCACAGAGCGCATGTTACCTGCATACTGCATACTGCTCACTACTCACAGTATGTGCTGATAACAAGTAGCTTGATACAATGTTACCACATCACCTTATCATTATTTTAGTAAGCATGATATATTGAAATAAAATCGATTTCGTAATATTTATTTACATAAGTAAATGTGCTGCGAGTTGATTTATTTGACAGAAAACTACCAAAATAAATGCTTGAAAATGAAAAAAATAAGATGTAAATATTGGTGCTGTAATTTTACTATAATTTAAATAGTATAGTTTATAATATAGTTTTACTATAAAATGAAATTATTTTAAAACACAGAAAGCCTCAGGAACATTAAACCGCTGTAAGCCAATGTAGGCTACTGTACCCTTCTTTCCAAAGCGCTCGATATATCGTGCAGCCCTAATATATATATACTGTATATATATATATATATATAGTTTTCTAAATATAATATAGTTTATATAAAAAATATTTTCACCCCATTTATTTGAGGTTTATTAATTCTTTCCAAACAGAGCTATTAAAATCTGTTAGAATAACACAATAAAACTATTAAAAAAACTATAAAAATATAGCAATATCAGTTTTTCCAGTACCGTGCAGCCCTAGTGAGCGGCATGCAATTACTCTTGCTTTTTTATGTGCAAAAATGCAATTTGACCAGTCGAACTCGTGGTAGATGGCACTTCTGCGTCATTCGTCACACTGGAAATGCAAGGTGAAGTCAAATGTGCATTGCATTGTGGGATACATGTTTTGACAGAATTTCACAAACTGCACACAGTACGCATGCTCTAAACTAGTATGAGTACTACAGCCTGAGTGTGACGGCGTCTCCCTCAGCTGTCTCTGTGCTGTAGTACACTTCATACGCCAGTAAAGACAGACAGGAGCCCTGCAGTGAAACGCCTGATGGGGACAGTCTGCACAAACAAACAATGCATCATCTGGTTGTACACTGCACACTTTAACAAGTGCATTTGGTGACTCAGGTATTTCATACAGATATCTGTGCACTGTGTAGTGTGCATACTGTACACTGCAGCACTAGTACGAGTAATATGACAGCTGTGCAATTTAGTTTAGTTCTGAAATGATTCACTTCACCATTCAGTGTTATTTTAGTATGAAGATACTGCTGTAGTTTTACTTTTTTTCCCCTATTTTCATCGTCGCTTTAAAGTTTTAGTCATTTTGACGAGTGTTTCTCTCACTTTCATTAGCCTCAGAGTTTTTTTATTTAATATTGTTCAGTGTTATTTTAATATACTTTAATTAAAATTGGGGATTTTTTAAAAGACACTGAAATTTGGAGTGTTATTTTAGTAACGGGATACTAGAATAGTTTTTATTAATATTTTGAATCAGTTTTTATTTTTAGATTTTCCATTTTTATTTTAATATATAATAATAATAATTAAAAAATATAATTTAAATAATATATAATATTAGTTAAAGTTTTAGTAATGTTATTTTACTATCGGGATAATATTATAATTTTTATTAATATTTTAAAAACGTTTTTGTATTTTTATGTTTTCACTTTAATTTTAAAAGTCTTTTTTTTTTATATGTCTATATCATTTTTATATTTTGTTATTTATTTTCAGTTCTAGTTATTTTAGTATCTGGATAATATTATAGTTTTTATTCATATTTAATCATTTATTCATATAAATATAAATTATTTATTTATATTATTAAATTAATATTTTGAAAATGTTTTTGTATTTTCACTTTCATTTGATTCAAGTTTGTCATTTTTTTATATGTCTATATCATTTTTATTATTTATTTTAACACACACTGAGGGACTTTTAACCATAAACGAGCCCAAAATCCACTGGGACTCTTATTCTGAAATGTCTCTGCTTTACTGCTTCCTGCTGCTCATTCAAAAGATGAAAGACATCAAATATGCATCTTACAACATATTATAATATACAAACCATGATGTAAATATTGTCAAATCAACAATGGTGCATCATAAGGGGTCGTTAGGCAGAAATGCGTGATATTAATTGATTGCCTCACATTTATTGAACTCAATCCTTTTAAAGTTTAATAATAACCTCACACACTATTATAGTTTTTATTAATATTTTGAAAAGGTTTTTGTATTTTTATATTTTTAGTTATAGTAATTTTGTTGTGTTTTTTGTTCAGTGTTATTTTAAAATCATTCAGTATTATTTTAATATCTAGACAATATTACAGTTTTTATTAATATTTTGATAAAGTTCTTGTATTTTTATGTTCTGTTTTCATTTGAATTTTAGTTCAAGGTTTAATAATTGTGTTGTTTTTGTTTAAACATTGTTTATTGTTATTTTAGAATTATAACAATTTTTATTAATATTTCTAAAGAGGTCTTGTATTTATATATTTTCTCTTTTCATTTTCAATTTTAGTTCGGGTTTTTCTAATTTAGTTTTGTGCTTTCGTCATTTTTATTAGCCACAGCTCAGTGTTATTTTAATATCAAGACAATATTATTTTTTATTAATATTTCGATAAAGTCCTTGTATTTTTATATTGTTTTCATTTGAATTTTAGTTCATTTTAATAATTTTGTCATTTTTATTAGCCACAGCTCAGTGTTATTTTACGATCAAGACACTATTATAGTTTGAATTAATATTTAATTATCTTTTATTTAATATACTATTTTAAAATTAATATATAAATTGTTTTTTTCAGTTTCATTTTAATTCATGTTGGTAATTTTATTTATTTATTTAAATTAGTTTTTATTATGTTTAATAATACTTATTTTAGCACATCAAGTAAACAATGAGAAAGTCTAATAATCCCTCGTCTCTCAGTGATAATACAGGCTGTGTGTGCTGCTATTAATGCGTGCTGAAGACTCCTGAAGCAGCTGCGAGCATCAGGTGGCTGCTGTAGGCGTCTCGCAGCTTCAGGTGACTGCAGGAAGGGTCCTTCAAGAACACGCGTCACAGCACCCATCCTCCTCCTCCTCCTCCTCCTCACAGGTGAAGATGAAGAGGAGCACGCATGAAGCCGCTCCCACCAGAACCAGACGTGCAGCTCCTCCGCTTTGGGTTTCTTCTGCTCTTTGTCTGATAACAGAAGCAAGTGAAACAAAATAAGTACAAATAATAAGGAAAAAAGTATCAGTATCTTTTATTATTATTGTTATAAAGATCATTTTGTGCTTTTTGGCTGATAACAGAAGCAAATAAAAAATAATAAGAAAAAAGCAGCAGATGGACTCAGTGGACTCAGGGACTCAGTGACTCAGTGGACTCGGTGACTCAGGGACTCAGTGACTCAGTGGACTCGGTGACTCAGGGACTCAGTGACTCAGTGGACTCGGTGACTCAGGGACTCAGTGACTCAGTGGACTCGGTGACTCAGGGACTCAGTGACTCAGTGGACTCGGTGACTCAGGGACTCAGTGACTCAGTGGACTCGGTGACTCAGGGACTCAGTGACTCAGTGGACTCGGTGACTCAGGGACTCAGTGACTCAGTGGACTCGGTGACTCAGGGACTCAGTGACTCAGTGGACTCGGTGACTCAGGGACTCAGTGACTCAGTGGACTCGGTGACTCAGGGACTCAGTGACTCAGTGGACTCGGTGACTCAGGGACTCAGTGACTCAGTGGACTCGGTGACTCAGGGACTCAGTGACTCAGTGGACTCGGTGACTCAGGGACTCAGTGACTCAGTGGACTCGGTGACTCAGGGACTCAGTGACTCAGTGGACTCAGTGGACTCAGTGACTCAGGGACTCAGGGACTCAGGGACTCAGTGACTCAGTGGACTCAGTGACTCAGTGAACTCAGTGAACTCAGTGACTCAGTGGACTCAGTGACTCAGTGAACTCAGTGACTCAGTGACTCAGGGACTCAGTGGACTCAGTGACTCAGTGGACTCAGTGACTCAGTGGACTCAGTGAATCAGTGACTCAGGGACTCAGTGAATCAGTGGACTCAGTGACTCAGTGAATCAGTGACTCAGTGAATCAGTGGACTCAGTGAATCAGTGACTCAGTGACTCAGTGAATCAGTGGACTCAGTGACTCAGTGAATCAGTGACTCAGGGACTCAGTGACTCAGTGACTCAGTGGACGGGTTTCGGATCGACCGCGCCGCGCTCAGCTGCTCTCCGTGAACAAGCGTCACCTCACCGGCCAAAAACATGTCCAAACTGGAGCAGATCCTTATCCTAGATCCCCCCATCGACCTGAGGTTCAGAGGTAAGTGAGGAGCGCGGACGGTCGCCGTGTTTCGGTGAAGTGTAAGCGGGTTAGTGCAGGCAGGGAGCGCGGGCCGCGCCGGATCCCCGAGCTCGAGTGACTGACAGGCGGCCGCTCCTGTTCGCGAGTTCCCGGCACACGGCACGCCGCTCACCGGCGGACCCGAGGCGAAGCGGACCGGGTGTCGGTTGGGCTTTGATCGGCACGGCTGGTTAGCACTGCCAGGTCATTTGAACATGGTAAAATAGAAATGAAGGTGTCCGGTGCTTACGTGGATGCGTTTCAGTTAAGAAACAAACCTTTACAATAAAGTCCCGTGACAGTAGCATGGCATTATATTGTACTATGGTATATCTATGGTACTTTCAAAACGTTTAGCAAGTAAATTCACAGATTTTTGGACATGTACCATGGTACTACCTCACGGAGAAGTGAATGCATGTCATTGCCATGCTATAAATCAAAGTACCATCGGTTTAGCATCTGATACAATCACTAATCATGCTACTATCACCGTGCTTGATTATGTAAGAGTATATTATATATATATGTCTGTATGCTGCTGCCCTGATTTAAGCACATGCACAGAGATATTACCATGGTATTCTTTCAAGTCTGTTAGAGCAGATGTTTTCATGAAAAAAAATAATAATGCAATCGACCCCCAGATTTATTTATAATATTATAAACCCATTGTGCGAGTTTCCTTTCATCCTAAAACTATTTAAAAGGTTTCTTGTGTAAATACACAATCTATATCTAAAATATTATTTGGAAGTACTTTTTATCCTTTATATGTATTCATTTATATTTATAACACTATTTTATTCTTTTAAATGACTGCTATAGTACTGCATTTGTTTACTTATTTTAATATATTTTTACTTATGTTAATCTAATGTTGTAATTTTACATTTAAAGTTGTATTAATAATTGTATCTTTTTTTATTATTATTTATTTATTAAAGTACTGTATTTACTCTTTTATTTACGTATTTATTTTAATATAATTTTACTTATTTTAGTCATATTTTAAATTTATTTTAATAATAATTTTAACTTTATTTTTTATTAATTTATTTGTTAAAGCACTGTAATTATTTAGTGTTTACTCTTTATTTATATATTTATTTTAGTCTAATTTTTAATTTATTATTTATTTTAATTGCATTTTTTAAAACTTATTTGTTTGTTTATTTCCGTGCACTCCCTTGCATCCCCCAGTTTACAAAACCCTGCTTTTGAGCACCATATAAATATTATTGTGCATGCATTTCAGCTGATGCATCACTGTACTACACTGAAGTAGTGTTTGTAAGGGTGTGATTACCTAATACTGCCAGCTGACTGCTTTTCTCATCTGATTGCCTTTAAGATAGTACTATGGTACAGTGATGGTACTGGGAGGTAATACCGTGGTGCTTTGATATATACCATAGACCATACCATGGTATTCTGAAGTACTTCAAATCTGAAGATGTGAGCGATTCATGCATTACAGCAGGAACTACACGATTACTAAACATGCATGGTTTAAGTAAAGGAGGTGTAAAACCTGATGATTTTACCTGCGTGTTTGAGGAGTCTTCTTTAATAGCGTAGGATGCTCTGTGATGCTTTTGGGAGCCTCTATAGGAATAGGAGCAGATTCTGCAGGACGCCTCCCTCGGCTCACTGCTTTGTTTTTGTCGTCACACAGAAGCAGGAGTTTGTGGTTTGAGTGTGTTGTGAAACGAGTATTGGGATATTCAGGTGATGTCGACACGACCAATAAAGCAGCTTTTATCAGGCTTAGGGTTAGATATGGAGTATGTTGTTTGAAACTCTGTTTTTCCAAACTTTGGTGCATTTCTTTGCGAAAGCCGTTTTCGTGTGTGCATCCTTAAAAAGGACTAGTGAATCATGTTTATGGTTTGGTGACGTCATGAGATTTTGAAGAGTTTTGTAGCTTTCTCTTTATATGATTTTAAAATACTTTGTTTACACTTGTTCAAATGTTTGTGGTCGGTAAAGTTTTTGAAACAGTCTCTTCTGCTCAGCAAGGCTGCATTTATTTGATCAAAAATACAGTAAAAATAGTGAAATATTATTATAATGTAAAACAGCTGTTTTCTATGTGAATATTTTAGAAAATGAATGCTATATACTTCCAGGAGCGGCGATGTGAAAGGCTTTATTTTTCTGCTCTCTGGATGTTCAGGAGTTTTCGTAGCATCTCTGTACCTGAGATAAAGGGTCTGGATTGACCGTTCAAGATCTTAATCATGTTTTTTGGGCAAGTTCTCCTGACAGTAAGTGCAGCATGAGATGATGATTAGCAACAGATCTTTACTGATTCGTCGCTGCTGTACGGTGATTTCAGAAGTAGTGTTTCATTACAGTACTGTTTAAGAAATAAATTCTGTGATTCTGTAATAATGTATATTATCACAGCCTCAAACGTTGCATCCAGTCAAATCCCTAATGCGCTTTCATGTCGTCCTGAGCGGCTGCAGACGAGCAAGAGGCTTGTGTTGATGTTCTGATGGGTTTGTAACCCAATAAATAAACGAGGAGCCCTGAGCTAAATACAGCTGCCATCAGCCGCCTGTTTCTGTCCATCTCTGCACTCAAGGTTTGCTTTAGTTTCAGTAAACTTTAATATCACGGTGGCATGCCACCATAACAATTCAGTTAAAATTGATTTTTACCTTTTATGAGCATTTTTAGCTTTATTAGGCCAATTTTTGTCTAACCTAATTAAATGTATGCATGTCAAATTCTTATATTTAATCAATAACTTCAAATAGTAAGACACTATAGGGCTGTTACCAATCAAATTAAATCAGTATCAACTAGGGATGTAACGATTAACCGCGAGCCGGTTGTAATACATATGTAATAAAGTAGTTCTTGGTTCTAAATTCTTAAAGTTTACTTGGTCTGCAATTTGTCCAATCATTTCAGCACACCTTTTATCGTTGTCATCATTTGTGTCCACTCCGTTTTTCTTATGTAGGGTAATAAGCGGACCAAACTTCACAAAGGCTGTCTCTTCTTTAGCAATATAATACACAATATAAACTTTTAGTTTCAGCTGTCGTCTTTTTTCTTCTTCAGAGAGCAGCACCTGCTTTCTTACAGGTGCATGGCTGCCGATCCTTTGTTTTCTCGTGCTATGTACGCATCTCTGCAGAGTGCATGCCTCCGCGATTTACCGTGTTTTTGTACTGTATCTCGTTTAAAATGAGGGTTGCCGCTAACAAAGGCCGAGTTGCGCGTTTGTTTCTGTCCTCTGCAGTAGAGACCTGCACTCCCAAGACCCAACGCAACAGGGTGTGGCGCGGGACAACTCTTGATGGGCGAGCGCGGGAGCGGGCGAGAAGAGACCCGTGTGTGCGCGGGATGCGGGAGAATAAAATGATTCGCGGGACTCCCGCAAAATAGAAATGATCTAAATATAAAGTGTCTAAAACATATAAATTATTTCTCTGTTGTACAAAAGCAAAAAGAACAACTAATATTAACATTAAAATGATTGATATGCGCAAGCTAGGCATAGTTTTTAAAGGGTAGCGCAATGTAGCCAATCACAGACTCAGCTGTTTTTTTTCCTAGAACACAGTTAGAATCTACTCACCACAGTGCTGAAATTACGTGCTCACGAATCCTCTCATTTTAACACATGAAGTGTAGACACTGTGAAAGATTCATTGTGCATACATTTATTGTGATAACAGAGCTTTATGAGATCTTGATTATCTGAGATGTCAGCTTTTAGTGATAATAAAGGACGCGCTGCTGGCACTCTGCCATGCCAAACCATGCACGCAGCAGCCCACGCTTGCTTTTCTGTTAAAAATAACAGTGGTTTGTGAATGTTGATGCTTAGCCTAAATAACAAATATTTTATCAGGAGTGTTTATGCTGGGATGTTGTGGAGCTTAGGAGATGTTACAGAACCATTTCATGTGCATTTCTTCGATGTACTGAAAAAGTCTATATAGATTACTTTTATGCGGGACAAAACATGAATGTTGCGAGCGGGACCAGATAAGACATTTCTGCGGGCGCGGGACAGAATCTTGCGGGAGCGGAGGTCTCTACTCTGCAGTACTTGCAGTACATTAAGTTGTCCTCAAAAATGAGGCATGGGAATGTTTTCTGCCACTGTGGCTCAGTGGCGGCTCGTGGGCTTTAAAATAGAGGAGGCACACTAATTGTATCGGTCTGGGATCCCTGCCTATTATTATTATTATTATTTGCTTAACCACTTTAAAATGGCTTTTTGGTTGCTTTTAGTCAGAAAACGTAAAGAAAACGACATGCATACAGCAAGATAATATAATTTCCCTTACCTGGCCCATCACTTGAAGCAACATCCATCCCTTCTTAAAAGTCTGTTAAAAGAGAGCTGCCTGTTGCACCATTTAATGTAGCCTATATCCAGCTTAGGCTGTTTTCCCTAAATTTGTATATATACTGTTTGAATGACAACTTAGTAAATCTGTTGGAGATCAAATATTCAATATCGCTACTCATCATAAGTACTGTTGGTTTATTATCAGCGCAGCGTGAGACGTTCAAACTAATATCACGTAAGTTACGTCTCTGTGATGATTGGTTGATATCAGAAGGAGGCTAGCCTCCTCGGCGAGGTTTCTTTTCTCAACACTCCTCAGCGCTGAAAGTGAACACTCGATGCTGATTGGCTCATTTTTGTTACCAGCGGAGGCACGAGAGCTCAGCGCGCCCCCGGCCTCCCCCTCCCCTTCTCTAGCATTAGCGGTTGTGATTACATCAGCAGATTCGGCACATTCGCGATCGAAAAGCGGCGCTTTCATGTTATGGTATTACAACTGTGAAATTACAAACCAAAAATACACATTCTGAGACATGAACTGAAATGAATTGTGAATTTTATTAACATTAAATCGTCCTCCTCCCATTTTCACCTCATAATTATGGGGAAGCTGTGCCTCCCCCGACGAGCCGCCACTGCTGTGGATTAAAATTGTATTTCCTACCAGCAGTGGAGGATGATCCGTTATCGCCGCTTGGTCCCTCTTTTACGTTTTCGTCGCCCTCCTCTTCAATATCCTCCTCAGGATCGACTGTTTCTGTCATGCTCTGTCTTATGAAATAATGACTAATTGGCTTCATAATTCATGTATGTTCCGTGTCTATCTCTCACTATGCGTTACTGCGTTTACCTCACGTTTTTTTTTTTAATGTGGCGCCTGCACGCATTTGGATCACGTGAGTTTTTTTCTGAGACCGCGTTATTAGTGTTTTATCTGCTTTTTTTTTTTTTTTTGTAAAAAAAATATAATATGTGGCGCCTGCACGCATTTGGATCACGTGAGTTTTTTTCTGAGACCGCGTTATTAGTGTTTTATCTGCTTTTTTTTTTTTTTTGGTAAAAAATATATAATTATTCGCACATCTATTTTTAGTCGCAAATGCGAGTGAAATGCTCGCACTGTCGAGCCCTGGCTTTGTTTACAGCGGTAACCAAGGAAACACTGTATCATTGCTGATCATGAGCGCAGCTGCTTTGTTTACAGCGGTAACCAAGGAAACACTGTATCATTGCTGATCATGAGCGCAGCTGCTTTGTTTACAGCGGTAACCAAGGAAACACTGTATCATTGCTGATCATGAGCGCAGCTGCTTTGTTTAGATTAGATTTCTCTCCATACAGTGAAACTCATATGATTCCCTCCGATGCTCTCTAATGTTATCTGATGGGATCCGCGTTCTCGTGTCTCTCACAACAATGCCTTCTTCTCACAAGTCCAGCAGAACTTAATTTCCAAGGCCGAGCATCTGGTGTTCAGTACCGTGTTTACAAAAATACACCCATTCCTGCGCTTGATCCCGCAGGACTCCTCTAATCCACTAATATGCGGCGTGCACGGTCATAAGATCCTGGCTTTGAGCGTAATTGCACATCATCTCGTTGCATCTGCTCCAGAAGGCCATCGGAAGAGCTGAAGCGGGATCCGATTGTGAGATGCTGCTGCTGCTGCTGCTGCTGCTTGGTGTACCGAACTGTCCTGTTTGCTGCTGTTTGAATGAGCATTTTCTAGAGATGCACCGAAATTAAAATTCTTGGCCGAAGCCGAACAAAATGAAACACTGGGCCGAGTACGGAACACAGTTTTTCTATTTCTTTCCCCATGTATTTTGACCATTTTTTTCACCATTGCTTAAACGAAATAGCCAAAATGTGCTTTTTACCGTTTTGTCTTGCTTTACAAAGTAAAAATCAATTACAAAACAACAATTTAAAAATATTTTAAAAAATTTAAAATTCTAGCAGACACTATACCAACAAAGCACAATTTAACTTAAAATTAATAAGCTACTAAAATAATATTTTTGGCCATCATACCCCGTTCTTGAATCAGTTATGTATTTTTACTGTACAATTAAAAGCATGCTTGCTGCGCAGAAGAGACTTCTTTTAAAACATTAGAAAATATTACAGACCCCAATCTGAACACAATGTGTGAATGTTATAATAAATGTGTTAACAGAGCTCTTATCATTATTATTGTCTTGAATTTTATTTTACAGAACAACAGTAAAATTACAACAACACTAACATTTATGAATTTTACCTGTTCTAAGTAGATTAAACCAGCGGTCGACCGATATCTTAGAGAGCAGGGTTTATGAATTATCACACCTTTACATGCTTTTATGCACAGCTGGCATTGTAGCATTGTGCTGTCAAAATAAAAGTCCCCCTTCCTGCAGCTTGAATGCTCTTATATTAGATTCCAGTCATTCATTAACCAACTTTATCAAGTGCATCATGGGATACTTTGTAACCAGTGGTGTATAAAGCTCTGCTAATGTTATATTGTGGGCGGGGCTTTCGAATATTGATTAATTAACCACAAATCATGTTGTGATTCCAGACGTTTCAAATAAAAAAGCTATTGGGGAAAAGTGATTTCACTTTTCTTGATTGTATGATTTTTTTTTAGCATTTTAATAGTTACATTTGTTTTAATATATTTATAACATGAATTATTAATAATAATATTTCATTGGTAAGATATTAATATTAGTGTTGGGAAATATGCTCCATATTTGCAGATTCAAGATATTATCGTGCTAATTTATTTATTTATTTATTCCAGATAGTGAACCGACTCCAAGGTTAATCTATCAACATTATATCTTTTTAGACACGTAGCATTTGGATGTCATGTCATAAAATATTCTTAATATGACTGAATTTGTGTTTAACATTGTAAGTTACTAATTATAATGCTTACATTTCCAAACAGCGAGCGAAGAACATTTAAATTATCAAAAAATTATCCGTTATAGCGATATATCAGTAATATAGTAAATCATGTTAAGATATTAGCAATATTAAATCATGAAATCAGTTTTCATTTTGTAAAGAAATTAATATTTTGGTATAATTCATAGTTGTGTTCAAAACTGATTTCTGGCATTTATTTATTCAGTCAAGTGTGTCCATATCTTGATTAGTATTGTAATATTCACTTTTTTTACAATTATTAACTGTTATAATAAATATATTAATATTAATTATTTAAAGTATTATTTATTTATTTAATTAATTTTTATTTATTTATGTATTTATTAATTTATTTTGCAACTCACCAGAATCACGTGTGATTGGTTATAACATGCAAAACTGTAAAAACGCATAAAAAGAAATATGATGGAATAAATAAGCCCTAATATTAATTAGATAATTAAAACTGATTTCTGGCGTTTATTTATTCAGTCAAGTGTGTCCATATTTTGAGTAGTATTGCAATATTCACAGTTTTATTTTTTTGATTTTATTTTATAAATAAAATAAAATATTTTGCATTTTAATGAATTTAATTTACCCTAATTTTATTTAAATTAATTATATATTATTTTTTATTTATTATATATAATTATATATAATAAATAATAATATATATTATTTATTATAAATATTATTTTAATTAATTAATTTTATTATAATTTAAATTATTTCACAAACTGAGGAGGTTGAATCAAACCTGTTTTTATTTCTTGCATATTATGTTCATGTGTCATTTATTCTGCTCTGACACTGTCTGTGTTGTATCCTTCAAGCACACGGCAACTTTAACATCGTTTTCCGAACCTCCGTGCTCGTCACGTTTATGGGTCATATAATGTACCGTATGTTTTGCACAGAAGAAATCAGAACAGCTCAAGGGCCACAGCTTGCTCTTGTTGCTCGTTTTCTTGATTGGTGTAAGCATAAAGGTTGCATTTGTGCCACAGAATGCCTGTGTTGAGTTTCCCGGTGGATTGTGGGGAGTATATGGTGTGACGTTCGCTCGGTCATACGAGTCTCTTTAAACGACCCTCAAAAACAGTGCTGTTTGAAATGCCAGTAAATTGTGATTTTCATGGTGCTTTAGCAGTTAGGTGAATACAGTGGAGTCTTTTGTGTCTGTTTGAGAGAGGCTCTGAACGTGTTTGAATCTGTTCACCTCTGCCTTTGTTTGAAGTGCTGGCGTCTCGTCGTCTCTCGCTTTATTGTCTTTCTTTGACACACGAGCTATAGCTTGAAGGCCTGTCTGCATGTGATGGGTTTGAAAGGCGACCACAGTCTTTCTCAAACTATTTCACAAGCCTGTAGAGTCTGCTGATAATTCTACAGACGTCCACCACTGATCTTCTCAAGCCTCCAGAACATCTCACATCTTCTGAGGAGCCTTTATTTCTTCAGCTCTCAATCACTGCGTTATATGTTTAAAGCATTTCAGTCTCGTCTCATTATTACTGGAGATATAGTGTCTGCTGCACTGTTAGAAAGATCTCTTTTATTTATATTACAAGCAGCAGAATTTCATTATAAATATCAGCATCTGCAGCAAATTCATATTTTTGCTTCATATTCTCACTATATGAGCCATAAAAGCCAAATATGATACAAAACAAACACATATGCAGACTTTTTTTTTTTTGATTTTGCCTAAAGGTTCACTAGACCGTTCCATAAAAAAAAAAATATATATATATATATATATTAATTACAGGGTTAAGAAGTAGACATTTTTGTTTGTAAACGTTTTTATGAATAAACAGTCCTTTAAGTCATTTTAAAATCTATGAAAATTCTGAAAACCGGAACCGAAAATGCTTTGTAATATTTTATTAAATAATATAAAGTAATATTGTAAGACTTTTTTAATTTAACTAAATATTTTTTTAAATGATACTGAATTTAAAAAAATACAAGCCAATAAAATAATCACACTTTTATTGAAAGTAACACAATAAAATCGGACAGAAAATATATTAATATTAAATATCAATATATTGTTTTTATTCAGTTCTGTGCAACCGAATCAGATAGAACTGTTTTTTTTCTTGTTTAATTTTCCAAATAGTGTATAGGCTAGTTCTACGAAGCTATTATTATTATTATTAACAAGTTTACTACACAGAAATGTCCTGCCGGCGCTGTATTTTTGTGGACTTTAAGCATGAGTGAAATTTCGGTGCATCACTTCCGTGAATGCATCATATTATCATATCATATTTTCTCTTGAGGTTTCAGATCTTCTCACCGTGTTTTAACCAGATACTTCTGGTGTTTAATGCTTTTATGTGGACCAGGATTTTACCCAGAGCAACAGAAAGTGGATGATCTCCTGATGTGAAGTTCTCCTCTTCTCCTCTTCCTCAGGTCCTTTCACAGATGTCGTCACTGCTAACCTGAAGCTCAAGAATCCGTCAGAGAGGAAAGTATGTTTCAAAGTGAAGACCACAGCGCCGCGCAGATACTGCGTTCGGCCGAACAGCGGCATCATCGACCCCGGGGCCACGCTCACCATCTCAGGTCAGTCTCGTGTGTTTTTACTATTATCGCATTTAAAATATTCACTAATGTTTCTTATGTAAAACTTTTTGTGTGTAATTATGTGCAGATAAGTCACATTTTGCATGTTTATAGAAATGCTTGTACTCTCATGTTCAGTTTTGTGTTGATAATTGTCTTTATGTCTCAGTTATGCTGCAGCCGTTTGATTACGACCCCAATGAGAAGAGTAAACACAAGTTCATGGTACAGACCATCTTCGCCCCCGCAGCTGCTACAGACACAGAAGCCATGGTGAACCTCCTGTCACTTTCTATAATGCTGTGTGTGTGTGTGTGTGTGTGTGTGTGTGTGAATGAGTGAGTGAGTGAGTGAGAGAGAGAGAGTGAGTGAGTGTGTGTGTGAGAGTGCGAGTGTGTGTGAGAGAGTGTGTGCGAGTGTGAGGTGAGTGAGTGTGTGTAAGTGTGACAGTGACAGTGTGTGTGCGTGCGTGTGTGTGTGTGTGCGCGAGTGAGAGAGTGAGTGTGTGTGTGTGTGTGTGTGTGTGTGTGTGTGGAGCTGCTCAGTGCTGTAACTGCATGTTCACACCAGCAGATGGCAGCAAACACCCTGTTTAGCTCAGCGGTTTTAACCCTGTAACGCCTGACATATGAAATAATAGTCAGAAAAATCAGATTTTTTTTTTATTTTTTAAATTAAACAGTTTTTGAACATATATATACGATACAATATACTTTATTGTCCCCTTAGGGGACATTTTTCTTGGGCTTAGTGTATGCTGCATATACATATATAAATAAACAAAGCACATAAATCACACATTAAACATACTAAACAGGGGGGGCAAAGCATGCAGACAGTATATCAAAAGTCACAGTGCACATACAGACCATCTTCGCCCCCGCAGCCGCTACAGACACAGAAGCCATGGTGAACCTCCTGTCACTTTCTATAATGCTGTGTGTGTGTGTGTGTGTGTGTGTGTGTGTGTGTGTGAATGAGTGAGTGAGTGAGTGAGAGAGAGAGAGTGAGTGAGTGTGTGTGTGAGAGTGCGAGTGTGTGTGAGAGAGTGTGTGCGAGTGTGAGGTGAGTGAGTGTGTGTAAGTGTGACAGTGACAGTGTGTGTGCGTGCGTGTGTGTGTGTGTGCGCGAGTGAGAGAGTGAGTGTGTGTGTGTGTGTGTGTGTGTGTGTGTGTGGAGCTGCTCAGTGCTGTAACTGCATGTTCACACCAGCAGATGGCAGCAAACACCCTGTTTAGCTCAGCGGTTTTAACCCTGTAACGCCTGACATATGAAATAATAGTCAGAAAAATCAGATTTTTTTTTTATTTTTTAAATTAAACAGTTTTTGAACATATATATACGATACAATATACTTTATTGTCCCCTTAGGGGACATTTTTCTTGGGCTTAGTGTATGCTGCATATACATATATAAATAAACAAAGCACATAAATCACACATTAAACATACTAAACAGGGGGGGCAAAGCATGCAGACAGTATATCAAAAGTCACAGTGCACAACGGAACAACCACTATTACACAACTTCCTGACCCATAAAACCAGTAATAAATAACAATACCAGCAATAAATAAGAATAAAATAATGTAGGACACTGCACAGAGTTAAATGATGACTACTAACCAGAACCAAGTCACTGGCCATTGTCCTAAACATTCAACATTCTAATAGAAGCAGGCACAAAATAATTTTTAAACCGATTGAATCGACATTTGGGCGCTCTATACCTTCTTCCAGAAGCAGAAGCACGTACTCAGGGTGTAAGACGTGAGAAGGATCAGCTAGTATCCCTCTGTGCACAGACTGCTCAAATAATGTTTGGAGAGATGGATAGTCTTTGAGGTCCACGAGTTTCATGGCCATCCGGACAATCTGAGAAAGTCTGTTTTTTAATTGTACAGAGAGATTGCCATACCAAGCTTGGATCCCGTGCCTAATTAGACTCCCCAGAACAGCCTGGTAAAACAGTCATGATTTTTAACCATAAAGACGGATTCTCCTCAAAAAGTACAATCTTTGTTGAAGTTTGGCACATAAATTGTCAACATGAGTCTGCCACATAAACATGTTGTCAATATGAATGCCTAGGTACTTGTAGGAGCACACCTGTTTGATTTGAGTGTTGTAAATAACAGCAGGACTGTGGTCACCGACTGCTCTGGGGTCAAAAACAATCTCCTCTGTTTCTTTGACATTTAAAATCAATAAATTGGCATCACACCACTGTCCAAATTGTTTTATCTCGGAGTGCTAAAAAGATGAATCACCGTCTTTATACAGTAGACTCAAGATCGCTGTATCATCTGAGAATTTGAAGATATAATTCCCCGTGTGTGAGCTTACGCAGTCATTAGTGTAGAGTATAAAAAGCACAGGCGAGCTCACACAACCCTGAGGAGCACCTGTGTGCGTAATTTTTGGATATTGATCTTCACAACCTGAGTACGGCTGGTTAGGAAAGAGTAATACCATTTGATCAGGAAAGGGTTAACATATATGTATATAAGTGTGTGTGAGTGTGTGTTTGTGAGTGTGTGTGTGAGAGAGTGTGTGTGTGTACAGGTATATATGGTTTATGAGGACACAAATGTGTATAATGACATGGGTACTACAACGTAAACATGGTTTATGAGGACACTTCCTGTGTCCCCGTAAAACAAAAGGCTTAAAAAACATACAAAACGGTGTTTTATGAAATTCAAAAATTGCCAGCAGTCTCCTGTGAGGGGTAGGTTTAGGGGTAGGGTTGGTGTAGGGCAATAGAATATACGGTCTGTACAGTATAAAAACCATTACACCTATGGAGAGTCCCCATAAACCATAAAAACAAACCTGTGTGTGTGTGTGTGTGTGTGTGTGTGTGTGTGTGTGTGTGTGTGTGACC